>NC_056737.1:474358769-474432389 GCF_019279795.1 Protopterus annectens | reverse complement strand
CAAAGATACATGTTAGCAGGGCAAGTGCATTCAGGACAAATGGAACCAGAGTCAAATGCACCTGCCTATTAATCAAAAAGAAATGTTGGCTGTACAGAATTCTCACACAGCTTTCAAGCACCACATTCTTCCAGGGCAATTATTGGTAAAGACCACAAACACCACTGTTATATGTGGTACATAAACAAGCAGGGGGGGACCCACCTGTACCCTCTCTGCAGACTAGCCATTGTTCTGTGGAGCACAGCCTTGCACTACCAAGTGCATCTACAAGCTCCATTCCTGCCAGGCAAGCTAAATTCCCTGGCAGATGACCTAAGCATAAATCTATTGGACCCACATGAGTGGAAACTGGAACCAAAGATATTCAACGTTTTAAGAAACAAATGGGGGAACCCAGAGATCGATCTGTTTGCCTCCCCTTGGAACTACAAATTGGACAAATACTGCACAAGGACTCTACACAGACAAGCTTGGAAAGTGGATACCCTGTCCTTCTCCTGGGAAAGCCTCTCATTTTATGCCTTTCCCCCTCTGCCTCTCCTCTTGAATGTTCTGCTAAAGATCAAACAGGACAAACCAAGGACAGTACTGATTGCACCAGACTGACCACGCAAGCACTGGTACCCCCTCTTGTGCAGTATGTCACTGCTGGTACCATGACACCTGCCTCAGGCCCCTTCCCTGCTGTCCCAGCAGGAGGGCCAGATTCTGCACCCCCAGATTCAAACCCTGAACCTTGCAGCCTGGCTAATTACCTGAGCTCTCCAATAGCATCCCTCATTAAGCAGGTGCTAGATGTCATTCTGGATTCAAGGAGGCCTAGTACTAGAAAATCCTATGCTGGAAAGTGGAAAATATACTGTTCCTGGAGCCAGACTTGGGGGGTGGGCACAATAGTGCCTAGCTTACCGCATATTCTTCAATACTTAACAGAGATGCTCCACAAGGGCCTTTCCTTCTAATCAATTAAAATTCATGCCTCAGCCATTTCAGTACATTATAATACTGAGCCACCCCTCATGTCACCCCCTGCTAAAGCATTTTCTCAGAGGGGCCAAAAATTTAAGACCACCCAGGAGAGCCCCTACTCCAGCCTGGGACCTTAACTTTTGTATTGGAAAAGCTCACTGTACCTCCTTTTGAGCCAGCTGAACTGCAGAGTTGAAATTCCTTTCTTGGAAAACAGCCTTTCTTCTAGCCATGACTTCAGCAAGAAGAGTGTCTGAATTACAGGCCCTCATGGCAGTGGAGCCCTTCATCATCTTCCATGCAGACAGGGTGTCCCTCAGGACCTATCCTTCCTTTATGCCCAAGGTGGTATCCAGTGTGGCCCTTAATCAGTCCATTCATTTGCCAACCTTTTTTTCTAATCCACAGAACAAAGGAGAACGAATACTGCACTCTGGATGTGCACAGACAGCTTAGATTTTATTTGGACAGGACTAAGCCTCTCAGAAAAACTCAACAGCTGCTAGTTGCCTTTGCTGCAGGGGCAGAGGGGAAGGCCATT
This sequence comes from Protopterus annectens, assembly GCF_019279795.1. Lineage (NCBI taxonomy): Eukaryota > Metazoa > Chordata > Ceratodontiformes > Protopteridae > Protopterus > Protopterus annectens. The sequence continues at coordinate 474,430,876 of NC_056737.1, read as the reverse complement.
TCAAAGCAGGCCATTTCTAAGTGGATAGGCCATTGCATCAATTTCTGCTATAAGCATCATGGAAAACCTACCCCACAGGGGATAAGATCACATTCCACCAGGGCTGCATCTACTTTTGCAGCCTTTCTCAGAGGTGTCCTTCCGGAGCGCTGTACATACCTTCACCAAGCATTACCACTTGCCTATTTTTTCTAAATACAGGGCTGGTTTTGCCACTGCAGTTTTGCAAGGCTTAATAGCTGGTCTCCTCCTTCCTTAGCTTTGGTAATCAACCCAAATATAATAACTGCAACGGTGAAACATGCACATAGTACAGTTGTGTACACTTGCCATAAATGTAGATGTTGGAGTATATTCACTGTTGCAGTCCTGGTTACCCTGCTTCCAGCCCCCTGACTATACCTTTCTTTCAGCTTTCTGGTGTATTTGCTTTTTGTTGGATGTGTAGCCTTATATATAATTGCTTCTCATTATGGGGGCATCTGATATCTGGGGCAAGAAAAAAACGATGTAATGGCGTTGGTTGCATGCTTTATACCCCTGACGACCTGACGTCATGGAAGAAGAGACAACATCTGATGCAGGACCGAAGACTTTGATATTCAGGCCGGCTGAGGGGGTACCTGCAGGCATATAACCCAAATGTAATGACTGCAACAGTGAATACACTCTTAACATCTACATTTATGGTAAGTGTACGCAACTGTATTTTTTGATGCCTTGCAAGCATCTTGCAGGGCTGCTGTCACTGTGTCTGTTCTTAGAAGGTCTGCTTGGCTTAAGGAACAAATCTTGCCAGACCATGACAAAGCAAAATTACTAGAAGCACCATTAAACCAAGAGCGCCTGTTTGGCAATAAAGCAGAAGTCCTCAAAAAGTTGGAGGAAAAAGCTAAATCTATGCAAACTGTTAGATTTCCTACAGGTACAGCCACCTAGATTCAGTAGGCATTGGCCTTTTAGAAACTGGTCCTTTCCAGTCCCTCCCAGACCTTCTCAGTCTAAACCCAGGGGCAGCAGACCACCAAGATTACAGTCTTGGGGTATGCACAGATCTAAGCAATGGAGTGCTCCCACCTCTAAAACAGGGAGTAGTAAGCCACCATCCTATGATAAAATCTCGCAATGACTCATCCCCAACTCTTCCAAGCCATGCTGAAGTACTTGCACCCTTGGGAGGAAAACTTGCCCTGCATACAAAAAAAACTGTAGTATATCACCCAGGACAGATGGGTCTTAAACATTGTATCCCACGGATACAGATTCTACTTCCTCTCACTGCCAACCCAAAGCAGATGGCCAGACCCTCCCCCCTAACCACTGGGCAGAGGCCCAAATGCAAGTACTTTCTCTTCTCCATATCAATGCTATTCAGCCGGTCCAAGCAGAGCAAAGGGGACAAGGTTTCTATTCCAGACTGTTTGTTTCTGGTACCAAGAAAAGAAAACTCTTGGCGCCCTATCCTGGATTTGTCTATTCTCAACACCTTCCTGGTGGTCCCAAGATTCATAATGCTTACTCTCCAACAGCTGCTTTCTGTGCTAGCCAAGGACTCCTGGCTAGCCACCCTAGACTTAAAAGAAGCTTACCTGCAAATTCCAATAAGGGAATCTTGCAGGAAATACCTACGCTTCAGAGCAGGCTACATGTACTATCAGTTCTCTGCACTTCCCTTTGGCTTATCTACTGCACCCAGGGTATTCACAAAATGGCTAGCTCCAGCCATTGCATATTGCAGGCAGAGAATAATTCAAGCTTACCCATACTTGGACAATTGCCTGATTAAGGCGGACAGTCAGGAATTGCTACTCCAGCACCTGACATTTGTAAAGAGATTTCAAACTTCACTGGGGTACACCATCCATGAAATGAAATCACATCCGGTACCCAGCCAACAGATTGTATTCCTGGGAGCAAGATTGAACACAACTTCCCAGATGGCATTCCTCACTCCAGAAAAACAAATTTATTTGACTAACTACTTCAATCTACTGGCCACCAAAACCCAGCTATCTGCAAGAAAAATACTGCAGGCCCTGGGGTTCCTGGCCTCTTGCATTCTGCTAATTCTATATGCAAGACTGCATATGAGGAAACTTCAGTGGTACTTAAGTCTTTGGTGTCGACATACTCAGGACCTGGAAACAATGATTCCTATCATTCCTTACTTAAGGGCAGAGTTCCTTTGGCGGGCAGAGGACTGCTACCACAACAAAGGGCTCCTTTTCACTCAACTTCCTGCCACCCTAACTCTAACAGACTCATCAGACTATGCATGGGGGGCTCACATGGCAGGACAATGCATTCAAGGCAAATGGAGCCCAAAGCAAATGCACTTTGCATATCAATCCAAAAGAAATGTTAGCTGTATAGAATGCTCTGACAGCCTTCAAATACCTTATTCTTCCAAGGCAACTATTGATACAGACAACACCACAGTTATGTGATACATAAACGAGCAGGGGGGGGGGCTATTCCTACCCACTCTGCTGGTTGGCCATGGCTACGTGGAACACAGCCTTAAGCAGTCAAGTGCACCTGCAAGCTCAATTCCTGCCAGGAAAACTAAATTCACTGGCAGACGACTTAAGCAGAAATCTAATTGACCCACACGAGTGGAAATTGGAACTCAAATCATTCAAGCTTCTGATTTACAGGTGGGGGGCACCAGAGATGGACCTCATTGCCTCCCCTCAGAACTATCAATTGAGCAAATCTTGCACTAGAATTCCCCACAGCCAAGCATGGAAAGTGGATGCCCTGTCCTTTACATGGGAAAATCTCTGTGTATGCCTTTCCCCTCTTTGCCCCTCCTCTCGAAGGTTCTACTAAAGATAAACCAGGACTAATCCATTATTTATGGCCAAGGTGGTATCTAGTGTGGCTTTAAACCATTCCATTCATTTGCCAAACTTTTTCCCTAATCCTCAGAAAAAAGGGGAAAGGGTCCTGCACTCCCTGGACGTGCACAGGCAGCTTAGGTTCTGTCTGGACAGGACTAAACATTTCAGAAAATCTGACCAGCTGCTAGTCAGCTTTGCTACAGGGGCAGAGGGAAAGGCAATTTCAAATCAAACCATTTCTAAATGGATAGCACACTGCATCCATTTCTGTTACAAACACCATGGGAAACCTACACCACAGGGGATAAAAACACTTTCCACGAGGGCTGTATCAACCTCTACAACATTTCTCAAGGGAGTCCCTACCAGGGACTTCCTGGAAGCTGCAACCTGGAGGTCTGTACACACCTTCACCAAGCATTACCACTTGCCTGTCTTTTCTAAATCCAGAGCTGGATTTGCCACAGCAGTTTTACAGGGCCTGCTTGTCAGCCCTAATGCTTCTTGACTGCCTCCACCCATCCTCCGCTTTGGGAATCAACCCAAATGTGATGACTGCGACAGTGAAACACGAAGAACATAGTACAAGTTGTGTGCACTTAGCATAAATATAGATGTTCGTGTATTCAGTAGCAGTCCTGGTTACCCTCCCTCCAGCCCCCTGATTTCTCTATACTTCTACCTATACGTTTTTGTTTGGCCATATCTTATAAGATTGGTATTTACTTTCTGCTGAGGGTGTCCCACACCATGCAATTGCTTCCTATTGTGGGGGCTCCTGACATCTGGGGCAAGAAAAACTTATGTAATGGTATCTGTTGCATGTTTTTATACCCCTGACGTCATGGAAGGAGCGACAGCATTCGAAGCAGAAATCCCAAGACTCTGGTGTTCAGGCCGACCTGAGGGCTACCTGCAGGCAAATAACCCAAATGTGATGACTTTAACAGTAAATGCACTCCAACATCTACATTTATGATAAGTGTACACAACTGTGTACTATCCGTTTGCCTCTCCCATGAACATTCAACTTCCCAAGTTTTGTGCCAGTGTTTCAGATCCCTTGGCATGGAATGTGGTTACCCTTTCTCTTGGAAGGGGGTGTTTCTTTATGCATCCCCCCTCCCCCACTTTCCACTTCTCCAAAAGGTCCTGTTGAAGATCCAACAGGAGCAACCAGAAATCATGCTGGTGACTCCCTTTTCCGCAAGACATTGGTTTACCCCTTCTGCATTTAGCCAAGGACAATCACTACAAGTTACCCCACAGAATGGACCTAGTCACACAAGACAAGGGAACTTTAGTACACCCACAGATGTCAACCATTCAACTGACCCTGTGGGTGATAGGGTTTTGATTTCCTTCAGACACCTTTTTTCTGAGGATGCGCTACAAGTTCTGCAGGAGGCCAGAAAACCCACAACTGGAAATGCTGTGCTTCCAAATGGGGAATGCTTTCCATCGTGTCTTAAAAAGGATTTACAATCCCTGCTAGTGGTTGTTCTAGTGGTCCTGTCCTACCTGTGTGAATTACTGAAGAGTGGACTGAAATACTCCTCAGTAAAAGCTACTTTTTCTGCTATCCCAACATGTCTGCCTATGTCTCCTCCTTTAGCTTCCAGGTTGGAAGTTAAACTCTTTTTAAAAGGCATCCTTCACGTCAAACCACCAAGGAAACCATTCTCTCCTCCTTGGGATTTCAACTTTGTCTTAGAAAAACTTCCACTGGCCCTTTTTGAGCCAGCAAGTCCTGCTTCTTTGCAACACTGCACCTAGAAAACGGTCCTTCTCGGGGCCATTACTTCACCCAGAAGGGTGTCTGAGATGCATGCTCTGATGTCTTCTCCCTTCACGGTTTTTCACAGGGAAAGGGTTTCCTTGCACATTAACCCCTTCTTTATGCCCAAAGTGGTAAATGAGTTATCACTCAGTCAGACCATCAGTCTTCCAACTTTTTCCCTTCTCATTAGTCCCCTAGTGAAAGGATTCTGCACACTTTTTTTAGATGTGCACAGGCAACTTAGATATTGGATAAAACCAAACCAAATTGGAAATATGACGTTCAGTTTGGAAATATGACTTTGTTTCCCATCACCAAGGGCCCTGGGCCAGCCTGTTTCCAGACTATTTCCTTTTGGATTTCCAAGACAATTTCCTTCTGTCATGGTTCAGGGAAAGAATTTCCCCTCACCTGTTAAGGCATATTCCACTAGAGCAGTGTCTTCCTCTGGTGCCTTCTTTAAAGGCTTTGGACACTTGCTCTAGCCTGGAAGCAGCTACCTGGTCTTCTGTTCATACCTTCATGAAATACTAAAAGTTAGATGGCCTTTCCAGGTCCAGAGCTGGTTTTGCTAGTGCAGTTCTGCATGGGTTTGTGGAGAATGTTTCTACTCCTTCACCCAATTCTTCTGCATGAGCTTCGGTATTTTCCCTGCAGCATATAAGTAGGACATAAGAATAGTTGTGTAAAATCTTACCATAACCATAGATGTCCTTTATGTGCTGCAATATTAACCCCCCCCCCCCTTCCCCTGATACTTGGCTTCTGGTGGCATGTATTTCCTCACCTTTGGTGAAAGGCTGGTGCTTTCTCTGGCATTCATTTGAGGTCTGGTACGTGCTGACATCCACTTTATGCCCGACATCACTTTAACAGACTTATGTTCTGATTCTGTATGTTGCATGTACCTCATAGTAGCACTAGACTTTTGTATACTGGCTTGGACGTACAAGTCAGCCGGTGGCAGACTCCACATGTTATGAATACTGCAGCATATAGAAGAGAAGGACATCTGTGGTTATAAGATTTTTACACAACTATTCTGTTTTTGCAGCTTTCTGATTCACTTAGTTCATTTCATGTTTACTGCTTGTCTGGTTAGTTGTAAGTAGATATATTTCTGCTTGTATTGATGGAAATGTGTGAGAAATGGTATAGTTGCTATTCGTATTCCTTTTTGAAAGTTTTTGTTAATGCCAGCTTGAACACAAATTACTCTGTAGCTGTAAACTGACTTTCCTTTCCTTTTGTGTGCAAAACTTCTGAAATGCTGAGCAACCTAGTATATTTGTCTGACTTGCATTTTTTGGGCACAATTTGAATCTTAACTTTATTTCCTGTGCTTCTGTTAGCAAAATATGTCGCACAAGCTTTGGTTTATATCAAAAATATTTCACAATTTCCATAAAGATTTATACTGGGTCTTAGATTTGATGCTTAAAACTATAGATTCTGATGAAGTACTCCATTCTGCTGTAGCCTTTAGTTTGAAAGTAATGCTTTTACTTTGAACTTAAAGCTTTTCTGACCACCAAGCTTTCTTATTACTTTCTGTGCTTTGTACTGTTTTTCATTTCTGCTGCACCTGAAACAGACTTACTTTCAGTTTGTAACACATGCAGATCTTGGAACAGATTTATTTAGATTCCTGTCTACTTTTGCAAAACTACTTAGCTTTGAAGACTGATGAAATAGTTTGCATTTTCTGTTCTTGTGCTTGGCCAGATATAGTACATTCTTTAACTGCTTGGCTGCTACTTTGCACAATCTGGAATAACTATACGCTTCTGCTATATTCTTTTGAAAATTGAATTATTCATTTTGTTATGGGGCATTTAACCATGATCTGGTCTACAAGCATGAGGATAAATACAGAAGTATGGACCATTTAGAGTAGCCAAACCACTTGCCTAATTTTGCGAGGTGGGAGGAAACCAGTGGGTTTGGAGAAAATCTGATCTTGGAGCTGTGCTGTGCAGATTTCATCCCTTTGTTCTATGCTTTTCTCATTATCACTTGTAGCTTTGATTCTGCACATTCCTAGTTAAAGTTCTTTTAACTATATACTTGTTTGACCCCCCCCCATCCAGTGTCAGCTCTGGCATTTTCAAAAGCCTGCCTGTCTGATCATTTATAAAGCTGCAGGCAGTTGTGTGTTTTCAGTGAGTAATACAACCACACTGTTTCTTTTGCGCTGCTGTTCAATTTCTTTATATAAACGCGTAGTTTCCTGAGTCCATTGTTTCCTTGCAAAGCATCTCAAGAAACACAATAAGAATCTACTGTTTGTGAGGCAGCCTGCTGTACATCTCTGCATGGTGACTGCTGACTTCTCTTTGAAATTGGTTTCTTTATAGAACCTTACCTGTGATTTATGCATTTATTTTTTCCCTCCAGTTACACTCTCACAGGGTGATCAGTCAGCTCAAATGTCTAGGTTCAAAGTTCCCACTTGTCACAGAAGTCATCATGCTGCTGTAGAGCTGGTGGTGACTGTAGTTTCATCATTAAACCAGATATATTTACGGTACCCACTGCTATAAGTAGGAAACTGCACCCAAACACTAGCAACTTGAACTGTTGTCACTGCCTCCTTATACTGTGAATGAATACATTGTTCAGTATTCATCATGAATATTAACGATTCCTTCACTACGTCAGCAGTTGTTCCTAGCAAAACTACTAATGACAGTTGTGGCGAAATAACTGTTGTGCCAGAACAGTAGTAATGATTTAGATAATTACTGAAATGATGAATAACACAAGCCAAAAAAAAGTTGTGCACTCATTTATTCATTAGTAACTCTCTTATGAGTATCAAAGTAATAAGTGAAATGAAAACTGTCACTATGCCAAAATAATTATAAAACTATAATGGACAACTAAAAGCTGTACCAAATAACTAACACCAGGTATCCAAAGTTACATCTGCAAAACTGAGTAATATATTAAACTGTACCAAATAATTAACAGTAGGAAGCATTGCAGTGCATAAGCAATGTGTTTACCAAGAATTCAATAGTGCTTGCAGTACACAGTGATAAACCTTGTGTAACATAACTTTAAACTATAGTGTAGAGCAGAAATTGAATTAAAACGCACAGTAAACTACCTCAACAGTCTTGCACAGTAACTACAGGCATTTAAAAAAAGGTTTAGTTGCTTTTCAGTTTTCATGAGCAGGATTAAAAAAATCAGCTTACTTTGTAAAAGGACTAGAAACTTTATGTATAATTTGAAAGGTAAAAGTTTTTTTTTTGGGGGGGGGGTTATAATTTATATGTACTTAACTGGGGAGAGGGGTATTGCTCAGAACTGTCCATTTTTACATGGGTAGCCTGGGTGAAAAACCTTCACACACAGAAACGTGGAGAATTAGTTTGTTTTTACCGAGAGTAGTTTAACAAAATACAAATGTGAATAATATAGGTTAAGAAGTAATCACATTTGTTGGGTAGAGTGTGAGAACACGGAAGCTTGGTAATAGTTTTACATATGTATTGAGTATTTGAGCAAAATATGCTGGAAACGTAGGAGACAAGTACCAGAACAGAATGGTTTGGCTTGCAAATGAAGTTGGGAATTTTAGATCCCCTCTAAACTTGAAGTAGTTTATTGTAAGCAAAATACTTTACTTAGCTGAAGTATGTGAAGAAAAAAGTACATTCAGCATGTTAATGTGGTTGTAATAATCTAGTCATTCCACTTTTCTTCGCGATCACAAGGCATATATTGTGGATATGTCTTGTTTTGGTGCCAGAATTTGTACTTCTGTTGTGTAATGAAAAGGGAGTAGTGATGAATCTGTTTAGTAACTTTACTGCAAGTACTTTTTATAATTAGATGACATTTGGCATACTTGCTTTTCGGCTGACCCCTTTTCTTGGAGTCCTTGTCCTACAGCATATACTTGAACACCCACACACACAGCAGCTGATGTTAGCAGGCTGCACAGATCCCTTGTTGCAAGTCTGGATTATTCCACAGGGAGCATCTAGTCTTTTCCCTTGTTAAGTCTATTACCTTACCCTAGTTACTTGCCCTGCCCTGTCTTGCATGATAGAGTCTTCAGTTTCTGTTAGTGAACCTACTTGTTTTTTACTTGCATACATGTCCTGTAAGTAGTATGTTAAGCTTTTGCTTGATTGTAATCTGTATTACTTTTATGAAACTTCAGCGTTGTGTATATGTAGTTTTTATGCTTCGAATTTGAATAAGACGATATTCTGGCTTAATATGATAAGGTTCTTGATGTCCATGCTGCACCTTATGAAATGTACAGTTTATTTTGTTCAATCAATGGCAGGTCCTCCGCATGATGGTGGGTGCTAACATTTCAGATGAGCAGCTTGGGAGCATTGCTGATAGAACAATACAGGAGGCTGATGTGGATGGAGACGGTGCTATCTGCTTCTCAGAGTTTGTAAAGGTAAGAATTTTTGTATATAATGGATTACACCGAAGGATTTGTGATGGGGACTGAACAAAAATACTTCTGATCTCACTGTTTGCCTTCAGGAAATGGCAATTCCATTACTAGGACAGCTAGTACCTTGCTCACTACTGTTTGTATTTATATGTGACCATTAGAGGTTGCTGCACTGCAGATGAACACACCAGTAAGATCTGGCTAAAGGTTTGGACACTGTCTAAAGGCACACACTGATGCTTCTATTAAATTTGCATCATTGATGACGCACAGTAAATCTGTATGGTCAGCAGTTTCTGATATGTTGCCAAGTAACTTCATTGAGAAGTATAGATGTTCTTCGTGTTTCACTGTTGCAGTCATCACATTTGGGTTATCTGCCTGCAGGTAGCCCTCAGCCGGCCTGAATACCAGAGTCTTCAGATTTCTGTCTCTGATGCTGTCGCCTCTTCCATGGCATCGGGGTATAAAACATGCAGCCGAAGCCATTACATCAGTCTTTCTTGCCATGCAGTGCCTAAAGCAGAAGCAGTTCGCAAGTGCCGGTCGGCTGACTCCCAAAATTTGTTTTTGTGTTTCAGATCCGAAGTCTTCAAGAAAGTTAAGTACCCTGTTGGGGTTCCTTTTTTCTTGCTCTAACCGATGTCAGAAAAAATTAACAATTGTCTTGCCACCGCAAATACCTCATAGACATCCCTCGCTGTCGGTTTTGTGCCTTATTCAACTCCCGATCTATTAGTCGTCTGGCTGTTTTTGTAGCCAACTACTTTCGTTCTTGATCTCCGTACTCAAAATGGCTTCATTTAGCCATCTGACTACCAATCTTCTGAAAAAATGTAAGGATAAAGACCGCATAGGTCCAAAACTGCCGATGACGCTTCTGTTAAGCTAGTCGCCAGCCCCTGATACCCACTACTACAGATTCGCAGGCCTCTACTGAGACCCATTCGGAGTCCAATATGCCACGAGATGCTTCTTCGACTATGGAACCTGCGGATGTCTCTGCCTTGGATGGGTCTGGAGCCGCTATGCAGGTACCGGCTTCTGAGGGTGTATTCAGGCCTACAGACTTTCATATTAAACCAACGGCATCGTTTCCAACTAGAAGTACCGAATTCCTCAGGCCTAAAACCCTCACTATGCCTAGAAAACAGACGACCAAACCGCTGACTCAGGCCCATATGCCTCAAAAACAAATGCTTAGAATGGCGGAAGACCTTATTACCTTAATTGGGGGAAGCCAGCCTTCCCCCTCTAAGAAACCTAGAACCAGTTATCTTTCTGATTCTTCTGATTACCAGGATTTGCCCTTATCTACTTATGAGTGTTTTTTTGTGAAAGTTTAGTGTATTTCTCTGCCAAGAAAACAAATATAAACACTTGTTTCCTGCCTTTTCTAAGCTAGTCTAATCCAGTATTCAGCTTCTGCTGAATTCAGGACTGTGTTATAAGTGCCTATGTTGCCCATATCCTTACTTGGATAGGAGGAGGTTTCTCTGTTCACCAGTGAGAGTGGGGAGCTTTGAGCAGCCTATCTGTCCCTGGAGGAGAGGTCACAGCCCAACAACTTGTATTTTATTGGCCGTTTTGGGCTAATTACGATCTTTCATCTCCCTGCCTTAAAACCCGCATTTGGTGGTTTTGCGCAGCGCCAGTTAGCTAGGGTTAAACTATTCCAGGCTCCAAGAAGTCTGCTCTTCAATTTTTCCCTTAGAACTAGTCAAACTCTCAAATAAAGCACTCTAACTATCCTTTTACAGCCCAGCACTTGCTCCAAGCTCTCAGTAAGCACTAATAAACGCTAACACTTTACCTCAGTAAAACTGTTTCATTTACACATACAGGCATGTCCAAAGGGCAGTTTCAGGTATACTCTCCAGTCCAGCTGGTGAATCTGGGAATCTTAAGACAATGTTACAATTGCCTTATGTACACAGACAACCCTCTCCTCCTTCCAACAAACACAAATGTATGTGAGAGATGCAACTATACAGCCAAGCTGGAGGCCAAGCTCTCTCAACCCAAGGCTGGAACAGCCAGTCAGGAGGAGAAGGGAAACACTTGCACCACACTTCCAGTCTCACATACACCAGCAAACAATACACACAAATACACGAAAACATACTCTGAGGCTCTAAATAAAAATCTGCATAAGCAGCAGAGACCTCCAAAGCAGACATACAAGCAGCCTCCACCCTCAAACAACAACCACGTATTACCTACGTCACAGAGTTAGTGTGCCACGCAACCACAGCCCTTAAGACTTAACACACCCAGTACACTAGTAATAGGTGACTATTGTCAGGCACACTGACGTTCCACTCACTAGACTGAACAAGAATGTTACTGTAAGCTGCCTGTCTGGTGCCAGGATCTGCCATATAACACAAGCACTCAGAGTCATATTTGTACTTGTTTTGGAATGACCTGTCATTGTACATGTTGGTGTGAACGACCTGAGACGTACCTCCCTGGACTACATGAAAAGATACAGAGGAGCTCTCTGATCATGTAGCCCAGGCAGGTATGACCCTGAGTAGCATCTTGCCCTCACCAAGAATGATGCCACAATACAAAGATAAAATTGGCTAAGCTATTGGTGTCATTCAAAGGGGATCCAGTGTCTGTCAGTCTGGGACGACATGCTCGACAAGCCATGCTGCTTCGCCAGAGATGGCTTGAACCTGTCGCCCTTAGGCTCGAAAGACAAACCCACCTCCCTAAACAACACAAGTAACAAAAAAACTGAGGGTAATGCTACTCTATGCCAGAAGTCTAAACCTCAAAATGCTCACACTCGAGGCATTCCTTAGCATGGAGAAAATCGATATCTGTGCAGTAACAGAAACCTGGTTTAAGGCTCCAGAGAGCACTACCAGGATACAACTCATACCATACCTTTCGGCCTTCGAACCCGGACGGAAATACAAAAGGAGGGGTTGTATCCATTTTCATAAAGGATACCCACACCTCCATTTTAGTAGCACAGCACATGACCTCTGAGACCATCCATGTGCAACTAACAGTGGGAAAAGCTGCTTTTCAGATCATAGCTTGCTACAGATCACCTACCCTGTCTCAGGACCCCACTCAGCTTTCCTGAGAACATTGGAAAATATAAAGGTCCTACCAAACACCATCATATTGGGAGATTTCAACTACTCAAACATTGACTGTGATAACTACTCAAGTACAAACTCCTTTGCCCAACGCTTCCTAGAGTTTATAAACGCCCTGGAACAGCTGGTCACCACGCCCACAAGAGGTCATAACATATTGGACCTGATCATCACCAACATTGGGGGATCAGTGCTCCACACCAGAGGTAAACCCCTCGCTGGTAAGATCAGATCATAAACTAATCACACTAGACATCCACATCCCGTCCCCACCCCCGGTCAAGGAGACCACTGTGAAAAACTTTTCAAAATCCAACTTCTCAAGACCGAGGTGGAAAGTTTCCAAGCCCCTTTGCTAAAGGCTAATGCTGCCCAAACAGCAGAATCCTTTACAAATACATTCTATGAGCACCTGCAGGAATGCATGGATCGAGCCATCCCAAATAAAACCAAGGCTCACTCCTCCAAAAAGAGGAAACCAGTCTGGTGGTCCCCGGCCGTAAATAAACTATACAACAGAAGGAGGAAACTATTACATGATGGAGCAAAGTCCCAAAAAGGAAAGGCATCACTGATCAATATCAGCAAGAAACTACGATCCCTCATAAAATCATCCAAGGCCAGTTTCGAAAGAAAAATTGCCAAAGATTCTAATGGTAATCACAAAGCCTTCTTTAGCTATGTCAAGAATCTAGGTGGAAACTCAGATATGCTCTGAGCTAGTGCAAAATGGCAAACTTTACCCTCCCACCCCCAAAAGGGCCCGTGTCCATCCCAGAAGAATGCAGAGCCCCTGTCATCACACACAAGAAGGTAAAAACAGCCCTCTCCAAAGCTAAAAACACAGCATCAATGGGACCAGATGGTATCCCAGGCTGCATCTTACACGAGCTCCAAAATGAACTAAACCCTCACCTAAATTCACTGTTCAAACTCTGCCTTACCATAAGCTATGTACCCACAGAATGGCGTACAGCTACAGTCATCCCGCTCCACAAAGGAGGTGCCACAACAGAACCTGGGAACTATCGCCCTATAAGCCTGACTAGCCTGGTCTGCAAGGCTGTGGAGCGAATCATCATGGATCTCATAAACGGAGACCTTGGGAACCTCCAGACACTGGACCCCACCCATTTCGGCTTTGTTAAAGGCAGATCATGCCTCCTAAACCTAGTTGACTTCTTTGAAACAGTTACCAAGGCCATAGATGAAGGAAAGGTAGTCCACACAGCCTACCTGGACCTCGCTAAGGCCTTCGACACCATTCTCCACTCTGCCATCACTGATAAACTCACCAGCTTGAACATTAACCCCTATGTCACGAGATGGGTTGCCAACTGGCTCACGGATAGAATGCAAATATTCAGAGTTGCGGGTGCCATGTCCGACTTTAAACCAGTCACAAGTGGCATCCCATAGGGCTTTGTCCTGGGACCCCATACTTTGAGGTAAGGCTAGCACGGGAGGGCTATGGCTAACCAAGTTTGCAGATGACTGCAAACTGGGGGCCATAATAGACTCGCCGGCTGACACAGACATCCTCCAGAATGGTCTCAGAGACAGATACCTGGTGTCAGAACCATGGCCTTAAGCTAAATGCTAAAAATGCATAGTCATCCCCTTTGGGGGAAAAACATTGCCCACGAATTATCACATAGGTGGTAATCCACTAAGTACGGAAGATGTAATTAGGGACCTGGGGACCCAGGTGGATGGCAACCTCTCCTTTAACCACATTGCCAAAGTGGTTAGGTGAGCTACATAGAAGGAATTTCTAATCACGAAAGGGTTCACATCTAGATCAAGAGAGGTCATTGTGCCCCTCTACTCATGACTCATTAGGCCCATAATAGAGTACAATGCCCCATTTGGAATGAGCCTTACTCAACACCTGCAACAGCTGGAAAGGCCACAGAAGTACCTCACCAAGAGGATCATGGGCCTCAAACAGATGCCCTATGCAGCTCGACTAAAAACTCCAGCTGTACTCGGTTGCTTACCGCCTGCTCAGAGGTGATCTCTGCCTGATGTACAAGGCCATGTCCAATCCGGAATTAATGGACATGCTCCACCTCAAGAAAACCAAATCTCTGAGAGCCACACGCTCCAGTGAATTAAACCTCAACACAACAATAAACAGGACATGCTGGAGGGATAGATTCCTGTCCCAGAGACTTCCCTCGCTATGGAATAGAAACACAGTTCATGTTAGGCAGAGCACCTCACTAACACAAGAGAAATCTTGGAGTGGATGGGAAATCGTAAATTCACCCCGGGGATCACCTCAATGGCCCTCCTAGACAGAGGCCCAGGAAACTAATTTAAAAGGGAGGCGAAAGCCAACAAATTCTGGCTAGGCTTATAGATGCCCTCGGGCAGATAGCTTAGTACCTACCTGTGATGCAGAGGATTCCATTCCCTCTGCTTCCTTTCCAGAAGATTTTTCTTTTGGTGAAACCTTTCATACCTTTGGGGAGCATTTCCGCTGGGAAAGCCAGGACTATTCTGAGTCCAAAAAGAGACTTGGGGAATTCTTACTCCTGCTCAACACAGGCCTTTAGCTATCTCTCCTGTTCTGGCTGTTGTAGATGATGTTTTCTTGGAATCTAGCCTTACCCCAGACACTTTACCTCCAGCTCCCAGAAAATCTGACTGGTACTACAGAGTACCTGACTCTCACAAGATGTTCATCGTGCATACAGCTGCAGTCATAACAGATGGGTTCTCCTGCCATCTGGCGGGTCCTCGGTCGGCCGAATTCCAAAGTCTAGGTCCGACGTCGGTTGTCGTCGCTTCTTCCCTGACATCAGTGCGACAGGGGTATAAAAGAACCAGACGACGCCATTTTCTTCAGTCTTTCTTGCCGCGCGGTGCCCGAAGCAGAAGCAGTTCGCAAGTGCCGGTCGGCCAGCTCCTGAGATTACGAAAAATTTGGAACCGAAGTCTTCCTAAAAGCTAAGTACCCCGTTGGGGAAACTTTTCTTGCCTCAGACCGATGTCAGACAAAGTTAATAATTGTATTTCTTGTGGGAAGCAAATACCGCATAAGGATTTCCATTCCCTCTGTATACCTTGTTTAGGCCCAGACCACAATGTCTCGGTCTGTCGCTTTTGTGCTACATTCAACAAACGCACTATTAAGCGTCGGGCGGAGTTCGCCCAGCATTATTTTGGGAAAGCATTTAACTATACTATGTCGTCGGATACTCCGACCCCGGTTTTGTCTAAAAAACGCAAAGACAAGAACTGACACTCGAGGTCCGCGGCCTCTACCGACACCACGCCTAAGCTGACTACATGTGGTCTGGTTCTCAAGTGAGGCGCCTACGCAGCCCCTGATTACCGACGACACATCTTTGGCGGTGTCTCCTGTACCCGAGGTCGCAGGCTCCTCGGCCCACACCCTGACTACAGATACCGAAGCCACGCTTGCCGTTGAAACACAGAATGTGGACAGGTCCACCTCCACTCAAGGTGTCTTAAGACCTTCCTCTTCTTTCTCCATCAAGGCTTTCACCAAGTCCAAAGCTACCATGCACCGTAAGAGACCAGCTACACAGGGCCCATCTCCAGGCCCCATGCCTAAGAAACAGATGCTTAAGATGGCTGAGGATTTAATCACTCTAATCAGAGGTTCTCAGCCACCTCCGGACAAAAGACCCAGAGTGGAGGAAGATTCCCCCTCCTCTGATCAGGGCTCCATTATTTCAGAGCACTCTGATTATCAGGAACAGTCTTACTCCCCTTTTGAAGACTCTGATGCAGAGGAATCTATCCCTTCTGTATCCCCCCCTGAGGATTACTCATTTGGTGAAACTCTGCATACCTTAAGGGAACACTTCCATTGGGAAGGCCAGGATTATTCAGATTCCAAGAAAAGGCTCAGGGAATTTCTTTTGTTACCCCAGCACAGGCCTCTGGCTATACCTCCTGTCCTGGACATCCTAGATGATGTTTACTCGGAGGCCTGCCTTAACCCGGATTCTCTTCCTCCAGCTCCAGTTAAGTCTGACAGGTACTACAGGGTTCCTGACTCACACCAATTTCTATACAAAGGCCATGCGGCTGACCTAGAAACCATCTCACAGGGCCCCAAGGGAGTTAAGGCCTCCATTGCCAAAAACCCATTGCCTTCCGAGAGAGATCCTTAGAAAGGTGGGGAAAAAAGGTATATACCTCGGCTACCTTATCCACGAGGGCCTTAAACTGTCAGTTTCATATGCTAAAATACCAACAGTTTCTGTTATCTCAATTGAAAAGTAAAATGTCACAACCTGAACAACCAGACATGAAGGAGTTGCAGGATTTGATGCATAGTGCAGAACAAGTGGGTAAACATACCTTACAATGTGGTTTTGATGCTCTAGAGGCCTCATGTAGAGCTGCTGTTACAGGCTCAGTCATGCATAGGCATGCCTGGCTCAAGGAACAAGCCTTGCCTGATCATGTCAAAGCTAAATTACTAGATGCCCCTCTTCAAAATGATGTACTATTTGGGGCAAATGCTGAGGAAGTATTACGGAAAATGGAGGAAAAGGCTAAATCAATGCAAACTGTGAAAGAATTTCTGCAGGTCCAACCCCCACGTTTTAGTAGAAATTGGCCTTCCAAAAACTGGTCCTTTCCTGCCACGGCAGATACAGGCGTCCGAGGGGCAGAGGACAAACACAAGGCTCATACAGAGGCAGACAATGGCAAGCTCATACACAAAGAGGTGGTGAGGACAACTCGCAATCTATCAGAAAGCAAAACCAATGACTTCCCCTTTGCATGCCAACCAGGTCTCAAATGGCAGCCCCCTTAGGAGGAAAGCTGGCACTATTCTCAAAAAATTGGCATATTGTCACAAAGGACAAATGGATCCTGGACATTATAAACAGAGGCTACAAATTCCATTTTCATACCCTTCCAAAAATGAAAGGCATGCCAAACCTGCCACACAATCAAAGGGCAGAGGCACAAAAGCAAATTTCAGGTCTTATAAACATGAAAGCTATTCAAGAGGTACCTACACACGAACAAGGTCAAGGTTTTTATTCCAGGCTATTTCTGGTGCCAAGGAAGGGAAAAGATTGGAGACCGATTTTGGATCTTTCCATCCTAAACACATTCCTACTCGTACCAAAATTCAAGATGCTCACACTGCAGCAACTTCTTCCCATGCTGGGCAAGGAGTCTTGGCTGGTAACATTGGACCTCAAGGAGGCATACCTGCATGTCCCAATCAGACAAAATTGCAGAAGATACCTCAGATTTCTTGCAGGTTCAACCCATTATCAATTCTCTGCATTGCCCTTTGGTTTATCTACTGCCCAGAGTATTCACGAAATGCCTGGCATCAGTAATTGCCTACTGCAGACTTCAAGGGATACAAATATACCCTTATCTGGACGACTGCCTGATCCAAGCGGACAGCAAGCACATTCTTCTGAAACATCTGGCTTATGTAATAATATTATTAAACTCTCTAGGATACACAGTCAACAAAGAGAAATCAAGACTAATACCCTCTCGGAAGATAATTTTCCTGGGTGCCAATTTGGACACAAACACCCAGATGGCCTACCTCACGCCAGAGAAGCAGGGGCAACTAATTCAATACTTCAGAACACTGGCAAATTGCACCAGGATGACTGCAAGGAAAATCCTGCAGGCTCTGGGATTCATGGCATCTTGCATCTTACTAATCCCATGTGCAAAGCTGCATATGAGAAAACTACAGCCACAGTTTGGAAACAATAATACCATTAATTCCATGTCTACAAAAGGAATTCCTGTGGTGGGCTCAAGCATGCCAAACAAACACAGGCCTTCCATTCAGCAAGCCTCAAGCAAATCAAGTCATCACAACAGACGCCTCGGACTACGCCTGGGGGGCGCACATGACAGACCGGTGCATTCAGGGCAAATGGACCCAAAAAGAAAAGCACCTTCACATCAACCAAAAAGAAATGCTAGCAGTGATAAATGCTATTATAGCTTTCAAGGACCTTCTACAACCAGGTCAGCTATTGATAAGAACAGACAACACCACAGTTATGTGGTACATAAACAAACAGGGAGGAACCCATTCTTATCCCCTATGCAGACTGGCCATGTCGCTTTGGAACATGGCATGGACTTACAAATGGAACTACAAGCACAGTACTTGCCAGGCAAGGAAAACACACTGGCAGACAACCTAAGCAGGAATATGACAGATCCACACGAATGGAAGTTGCATCCAAAAGTTTTTACAGAAATAATCCAAGAATGGGGAAGGCCAGACATAGATCTCTTTGCCTCTCACAAAAATCATCAATTGACAAAATTCTGCTCAAGGATCTTCCATCCAAAGGCCTGGAGAGTGGACGCTCTTTCTTTCAGTTGGACATCAATGACAGTTTATGCCTTCCCACCTCTTCCTCTGCTGCCCAAAGTCCTATTGAAGACCAGAGCAGACAGACCAAAGATGATAATCATCGCTCCGGACTGGCCAAGGCAACACTGGTATCCACTCCTGAGGAGCCTGACACATTCCCCACCATGGACCCTGCCTCTAATGCCTCTTTTTCTGACTCAGCACAGCTTCAGAACTCTTCAGTCAGCTGAAAACACTCAATCTAGCCGCATGGAAGATTCCTTAGCATCGCAGCAGGCCCTGCTCTCCAAGGAGGTGCAGGATGTCATTTTGGAGGCCAGAAGGCCATCAACTAGAAAAGCTTACTCTGTTAAATGGAAACGTTTTTGTGTTTGGAATGAGAAAAAGGGCCAGTGCCCTGGAAAACTGAATTTACCTCAAATACTACAATATTTGGCTGAACTGCTAAGCAGTGGACTTTCGTTCTCCTCCATCAAAATCCATGCCTCAGCCATTTCTGCAGAATACAACACTGACCCACCTTTATTTTCTCACCCTCTATTAAGACAGTTCCTCAGAGGGGCTAAGAATTTAAGACCTCCAAGAAAACAACCAATACCTGCTTGGGATCTTAATTTCATTCTGGAAAAACTGACTTTGCCTCCTTTTGAGCCAGCTGCCTCATCAGATTTACAATATTTGTCCTGGAAAACAGCTTTCCTTCTGGCTATCACTTCAGCTCGTAGAGTTTCAGAACTACAGGCTCTTATGGCTGTCCAGCCTTTTATCATCTTCCATCAGGACAGAGTTTCATTACATACCAACCCGTCCTTTATGCCTAAAGTGGTATCCAGGGTAGCTTTAAATCAGGCCATACATTTACCTACTTTTTATCCTAATCCTCAAAACAAAGGAGAGATTACTGCATTCCTTGGACATCCACAGACAACTGCGTTATTATCTGGACAGAACAAAACCTTTCAGAAAATCAGAACAGCTTTTTGTGGCCTATGCGGTAGGAGCTCAAGGAAAGTCAATATCCAAACAGACAATCTCAAAATGGATAGCCCACTGCATACGCTTTTGCTATTCCTTTCATGGCAAAACTGTACCTACAGGCATTAGAACTCATTCTACCAGGGCCACAGCCACCTCTGCAGCCTTCCTCAGAGGAGTTCCTACCAAGGATATTTTAGAAGCAGCCACTTGGAGTTCTGTACATACCTTCTCCAAGCACTACAACCTACCATTATACTCCAAATCTAGAGCAGGCTTTGCCACTGCAGTCTTGCAGGGCATTTTGGCTCCTCCTAGCTCCACCTAGTGCCTACCACCCCCTTCTTAGCTTTGGGATTCTACCCATCTGTTATGACTGCAGCTGTATGCACGATGAACATAGTACAGTTTTGTACCTACCCTAAATGTAGATGTTAGAGTGCTAATACAGCTGCAGTCCAGGTTTCCCTCCCTCCCCTCTAGGGGTCTTCCTTTATGGTGTATTTGCTTGCAACTACTGGTCTTTGATTATACTGCATTGCATTATTACATAATTTTATGTATTGCCTTCCTTCTGGGGGCACCTGACATCTGGGGCAAGAAAAGCTGAAGAAAATGGCGTCAGCTGGTTCTTTTATACCCCTGTCGCACTGACATCAGGAAAGAAGCGACGACGACCGACGCCGGACCTAGACTTTGGAATTCGGCCGACCGAGGACCCGCCTGACGGCAGGAGAACCCATCTGTTATGACTGCAGCTGTATTAGCACTCGAACATCTACATTTTTGATGGGTACAAAACTGTACTTTTCTCTTCAAGAATCCTACTGCTGATCCAAAGACCATATCCCAAGGACCAAAAGGCATTAAGGCTACTGCTGCCCAAAATCCTGCCCCTTCTGATAGAGATTCTAAAGCCTTAAACAGATGGGGTAAGAAGGTATACACTTCTGCTACTTTGGCCATTAGGGCTTTAAATTGCCAGTTTCATATGTTCAAGTATCAGCAGCATGTTATGGGACTACTTAAACAGAAAATTATGTTGATTCCTGACTGTGCTGAACACAGACTTGCAAGATTTAATGCATTCTGCAGAACAAGTTGGTAAACATACTTAATTGCAATGTGGTTTTGATGCTTTAGAAGCATCTTGCAGGGCTGCTGTCACTGGGTCTGTACTTAAAAGGCATGCTTGGCTTAAGGAACAAAGCTTGCTAGATCATGTTAAAACTAAATTACTGGATGCACCCTTAAACCAAGACAGCATTTTTGGCAAAGCAGAGGAAGTCCTAAAAAGGATGGAGGAAAAAGCTAAATCTATGCAAACTGTTAAGATTTTCTACATGTACAGCCACCCAGATTCAGTAGGCATTGGCCTTAAAAGAACTAGTCCTTTCCAGGCCATCTCAGTCCAAACCTAGGGAACAGCAGACCACCAAGACTGCAGTCACAGGCTACACACAGATCTAAGCAGTGGGGGGGCTCCCACTTCCAAAGCAGGGAGTAGTAAGCCACCCCCCCCTACGGAAAAATGGCACAATGACGTAACCGTAACCCTTCCAAGCCCTGCTCAACTACTTGCTCCCTTAGGAAGAAAGCTCACCCTGCATGCAAAAAAACTGGGAACTCATTACCCAGGACAAATGGGTTTTGAACATAGTTTCCCCAAGGATACAGATTCCACTTCCACACACTACCAGCCCCAAATGTTTGGCCAGACCTCCCCCCAAATCAATGGGCGGAGGCCCAACAGCAGGTTCTCTCTCCTCAGTATCAGGGCTATCCAACCTGTCCCAGCAGAACTAAGGGGGACAAGGTTTTTATTAAAGACTTTTTCTGGTACCCAGAAAGAAACTCCTGGCGTCCTATCCTGGACCTCTGTATTCTCAACACCTGTCTGATGGTTCCAAAATTCAAAATGCTAACTCTTCAACAGCTTCTACCTTTGCTAGCCAAGGATGCCTGGCTGGCAACCCTAGACTTAAAGGAAGTTTATCTGCACATCCCAATAAGAGAATCCTGCAGACAATACCTACATTTCAGGGTGGGCTCCATGCACTTTCAGTTCTCTGCACTTCCCTTTGGCTTATCTACTGTGCCCTGGGTATGGGTATTCACAAAGTGTCTAGCTCGAGCCATTGCATTTTGCAGGCATAGAAATATTCAAATTTACCCATACCCAGATGATTGTCTGATTCAGGCAGAAAGCCAGGACTTGCTATTACAACACCTGGCATTTGTAAAGAAACTTCTAACCTCACCGGCGTACACCATCAATGACAAGAAGTCTCACCTAGTACCCTGCCAACAGATTGTATTCCTGGGAGCAAGCTTGAATACAACATCCCAGATGGCATTCCTCACTTCAGAGAAACAAGTTTATTTGACAACCTGCTTCAAACTATTGGCCACAAAAACCCAGCTGTCTGCAAGGAAAATGCTGCAAGCTCTGGAGTTCATGGCCTCTTGCATTCTGCTAATTCCATATGCAAGACTGCATATGAGGAAACTCCAATGGTATCTAAAAAGTCTATGGTGTCAACATTCTCAGGACCTGGAAACAATGATTCCTATCATTCCTTGTAAAGGACAGAGTTCCTTTGGTAGGCAGAGGCCTGCTACCACAACAAAGGACTCCCTTTCACTCTGCCTCCTGCCGCCCAAACCCTAACAGATGCCTCAGACTATGCATTGGGGGCTCACATAGCAGGGCAGTGCATTCAGGGCAAATGGAACCCGAGACAGATGCACCTGCATATCAAGCAAAAGGAATGTTAGCTGTACAAAATGCTCTGACAGCCTTCAAAGACCTTATTCTTCCAGGACAACTATTGGTAAAGACCGACAGCACCACAGTTATGTGGTACATAAACAAGCAGTGGGGAACCCACTCCTACCCTTTCTGCAGACTAGCCATGGCTCTGTGGAGGACAGCATTGAGCTACCAAGTGCACCTACAAGCTCAGTTCCTGCCAGGCAAACTAAATTCACTGGCAGATGAAAGCAGAAATCTCATGGACCCACATGAATGGAAACTAGAACCCCAAATATTCAACCTCTTGAGGAACAAATTGGGGGACCCCAGAGGTAGACCGGTTTGCCTCCCCTCAGAACTATCAGTTGAGCAAATACTGCACCAGAACTCCCCACAGTCAAGTTTGGAAAGTGGATACCCTGTCCTTTACCTGGGAAAGCCTCGCTGTTTGTCTTTCCTCCTCTGCCTCTCCTCTTGAAGGTTCTACTAACGATTAAACAGGACAAGCCAAGAACAATACTGATTGAACTAGACTGGCCACGCCAGCACTAGTACCCCCTCTTGTGCAGTTTGACACCATGGCGCCTGCCTCAGACCCCTTCCATTCTGTCCCAGCAGACAGGCCAGATTCTGCACCCTCCGCTTCAAACCCTGAACCTTGCAGCCTGGCTAATTCCATGAGCTCTCCTCTAGCATCCCTCAGTGAGCGGGTACGGTATGTCATTCTGGAGGCAAAGAGGCCTAGTACCAGAAAATCCTATGCTGAAAAGTGGAAAAGATACTGTTCCTGGAGCCAGGCTCAGAGGATGGGCACAATGGTGCCCAGCTTACCTCATATTCTAGAGTACTTAACAGAAATGCTCCACAAGGGATTAGCCTTCTAATCAATTAAGATTCATGCCTCTGCCATTTCAGCACATTGTAATACTGAGCCACCCATCTTCTCTCGCACCTTGCTAAAACAATTGCTTAGAGGGGCCAAAACTTTGACCCCCCCTCCCCCCAGGAGAGTTCCCACTCCAGCATGGGACGTTAACTTTGTATTGGAAACGCTCACTCCTCCCCCCTCCCCTTTGAGCCAGCTGCAACAGCAGAGTTGAAATTCCCTTCCTGGAAAACGGCCTTTACTTCTAGCCATCACTTCAGCAAGAAGAGTGTCTGAATTACAGGCCCTCATGACAGTGGAACTCACTATCTTCCAAGCGGACAGGGTTTCCCTCAGGACTAATCCTTCCTTTATGCCCAAGGTGGTGTCTAGTGTGGCCGTAAACCAGTCCATTCATTTGCCTACTTTTTTACCTAATCCACAAAAAAAGGGGAACTGATAGTGCACTCTCTGGACGTGCACAGACAACTTGGATTCTATTTGTACAGGACTAAGCCTCTCAGAAAATCTGACCAGCTGCTAGTTGGCTTTGCTGCAGGGGCAGAGGGAAAGGTAATTTCAAAGCAAACCATTTCCAAATGGATAGCCCATTGCATTAATTTCTGCTACAAGCACCATGGAAAATCTACCCCACAGGGGATAAGATCACATTCCACCAGGGGTACATCTACCTCTATGGCATTTCTCAGAGGAGTCCCTACCAGGGACATCCTGGAAGCTGCTACCTGAAGCTCTGTACATACCTTCACCAAGCATTACCACCTGCCTATTTTTTCTAAATCCAGATCTGGATTTGCCACAGCAGTCTTGCAGGGCTTAATAGCTGGCTTTAATGCTCTTTTAGCTACCTCTTTCCTTCCTTAGCTTTGGGAATCAACCCAAATGTGATGACTGCAACAGTGAAACTTTAAGAACATAGTACAGTTGTGTACACTTACCATAAATGTAGATATTTGAGTGTATTCACTGTTGCAGTCCTGGTTACCCTCCCTCCAGCCCCCCCCCCCACTTCTCTTGGTTCTACCTTCCTTCTTGTTTGATATGTATATTTTTTTCATGTGTATTTGCTTTTTGATGGGGGTGTACCATACCATATAAATGCTTCCTATTGTGGGGGCACCTGACATCTGGGGAAAGAAAAACTGATGTAATGGCATCGGCTGCATGTTTTATACCCCTGCCGCCCTGACGTCATGGAAGAGGCGACAGCATCCGACACAGAAATCCGAAGACTGGTATTCTGGCTGGCTGAGGGCTACCTGCAGGCAGATAACCCAAATGAGATGACTGCAACAGTGAATACACTCTAACATCTACATTTATGGTAAGTGTACACAACTGTACTGTTTTAGTGTTTTAGACCAGTTTGTGAATAAGATTAGATCTGATGTTGATCTTCTTTCCATCCATCACTGATGGGTTCAGTTCCGAGCTCTCAGAACAGTCTGCCTATTACAAAGCTCGTGCCAGCCAAAAAAACTCTTGAGCCAAGTCTCTACCCAGAATGCCTTTCTCCCTGTTACCTCAGATCTCGTTTGCTGCGTAGTTGTAAAGCCGCGTTTCATCCGAGCTCTCAGCTAAGTGAAATCTTTTTGATGTGTAAAAAATTTTTGAATATCTTCATATTTTATTAAGCAATTAGTATTTTTAGTGTTCTTTCCTCTCTGCCTGTTACCGTTGGTAAACTTTCAGGTACCATTCTTAGTATGGCCTTTCTTCCCTTATCCTTGTGGTATTTCTTCTATACCGTAGTTGGTATTGTTTCCCCTGTTTAACCTGTTAGCTTTAAACTTTATTCAGGTGTTTCCCTTTTCTTCTCTACATACCAGTGTATAGTACTATTTGTGATTTCTTTTGTACTGAGTTGGCTTCATTATAGTTGGATTATGCAGTTGACTTGTGGTGTTTTTCACCAAGATGTTGGATAAGAAGGGTGCTTCAGGTTTTAAACATTGTACTTCTTGTAAGAGCAAGTAACTGATTCTCATGATGACTGCGTATACTGTTTGGGAGTGGCCCACCTTTCGGTGCGGCCTCCAAGTTGACATATGTCAGAGTTTCAGCCAATGCACTCTTCATGAGTGCAAAAATAAACTCATTCTGAAATGATTGCTCAAGACTCCCTTCTCAGTGGCCATTTCTGCAATGGAGGTCTCAACCCCTCCTAAGGCTCAACCCCTTCTAAGGGCAAACAGAGATCCCACTCTGTTCCTTCTTCACCATCTGGTGGTCAGAGCAAGCCTGGGAAATTAAAGGTCCCCAAGTTGTCATCTGAGCATAAATCTGTCTCTTTGGCTACATCTTCTGCTCTGACCATCCCAAAACCTTTGATACCGATGCCTGTTTTTGCACCGGTCCTTACTACGCCTGTTTTGACTTCGGCATGTAGCCACTTCGGCTCAAGGCACACCTTCGAATACGCCATTAGTTTTCATTTTGGAACTGATCGTTTCGGCTGCTGCTTTGGCACCTAGCGTTGTACCGACCTCACTGGATTTGACCCCTTTACTTCCAGTCTCGAAACTTGAGACTTCGGTGCTGGCAGACATTGTAGCACTAACCCGATACTCCCTCTCTTTAGATCCGTTTCTGGGCCAAGCGTGTATAGCCCATTCCTCGAATGTCCTGAGACTCTCCGTCTGAAGTATCCACTAGAGCCACCAGGAGCCTTTCTGAACACTACATGGTGAGTCTTGTAGACCGGCTGTTAGCCAGGGGATTCCCTCACTTTCCAATACCCATCCACCTACAGGACTTGGGTTACCTAATCCACGGACTCCCATCTTAGTCCTCCGACCATCTCTGTTCTGAAGCCTTCTGCTCAGACATCCTTCTTGGAAACCATCACCTCTATGCCTATGGTGCATCTCACTCCGGCCCAGAGTTTCTCTTTGGTCTTGGGTTCCCGCTCAACTGGTCCTTCAGTCCGAGGATTGGGGGATGGGTGAGTCATCCCAGGGTATGGAGCCGCCTCTCTCCTTGGTTCTATCCTCTGCGCCGATGGCTGCGTCCATGCCGATCCGGCTTGAGGCTCCATCCATTGGGGTGGGTTCTTCAGAGTGGGGTGTGACCCAAGTCCCGAGGTTCTTTCTCTGTTCCAGGCTCCCATCTGTCTTCGGGTGGGCCTGCCTTCTGTGCGATGGAGAGGGCTCTTGTTTCTGGCAGCACTCCTTTGATGTCAGAACCCCAGTTTTCACCCCCTGAGCTCCAGCTGTCACAGGCCACCCCCCTGGGACACTGGGCAGAGAAGCCGCAGGACACCCTTGTTCAGGGTGCCCACTCTTCCAAGTCCTCCTCAGAGACCCCCACTGAGGAGCTCCCTCAAAAGAAGATGTGCAAGAAAAAGCACGTGGATTCACCCAAGGATTCCTTAACGGAAGACTCTGATTACGATGGGGTCCCCACGGTCACTTCCTAATGATGTCTCTTTCGGAGACATCCTGGAGATGTTAAAGCAGAGAGGTGACTGGAAGCCTTCCGGCCCTTCGTCTGAGGAGTCTGTGTTCCTGTAGGGTTTTCACGCTTGGCCTTCTACCTCTTGTGTGATCCTGCTTGCCGACTAGATCATCATGCAGCTCGCTTGGAAGAACCCTGATTCCATTGAGGCGATCCCTCGGAGACCAGACAAAATTCTTTCCCCTCCCAAGGAGAACCCGCATTGGTCCAAAGGGTTACCAGTTGATGCTATGGTGGTGGCTGTGGCAACGAAAAAGGACTTGGCTGAGAAAAGTTCCGCTGTCCACCCGCCCAACAGGGAGTCCTGGGCAGTGGACAGACTTGGGAAGCATGTTTTTGCACAGGGACCTTTGCTATATACGGTCCCTGAATTATCTGGCACATTTTCCGAGGCTCCAGAGGGACTTTATTTCCGAACTCTCTGGGATGCTCACAGGACAGTTGTCTGACGAGGTGAGGGACAAAGGGGCCTTGCAGCTTGCAACCCTGGAATCCATATCCAACTCATCCACGAGGTTCCTGTCGCATGCGACCGAAGGGGTGGCTAGAGTAGAGGGTTCGGGCATCGTTATGAGGTGTCATGCCTGGATGCATATTTGTGATCTTGCGGATCACTTGAAGTCTTCTTTCTGAATGCTCCCATCGAAGCTTAGTCTATTTTTGGCTCCAAAGTGAAGGACACGCTAGCCAGGTGCAAGCAAGATGGAAAAACCCTGTCTGCCATAGGCCTATGGTTTTCCAACCCTCAGCGTACCTTCTCCAGGAATCAGAGGAGTGGGAAAATATGGCATTGTTTCCTTTCCGTGCCGCACATGGTGGTGATATTCCCAGAGGCAGAGGGGGTAACAATTCCAGAAGATGCCCCTATAGAGGCAGAGGGGGTTCTCGTAACCAAGGCTCCAGGGACTCTTTCTCTGGACAGCCTTATCAGCGCTCCTGAGGGGCAGCCCGATTGCTTACCTCTGGAAGCGGTCAGGGGTAGTTTCTCTCTGCACCAAGCTGCCTGGCAATCTATCACCACCTATCATTGGATGCAGAACATTATCACGAGAGATCACACCATTCCCTTTTCTTGTCAGCCAAAATTTCCAAGAAAACTTTGCTATGTTCCACCGAGTCAAAGGGGGAAGCAGCAGCTTCAGAGATTATAAAGCTGTCTCAAAAAGAGTCCTCCAACCAGACCAGCGCGGATCCGGATTCTACTCGAGATTCTGTTTGGTGCCAAAAAAGACAGGGGACTGGAGACCTATTTTGAATCTCAGCAGTTTAAACAAGTCTGTCACCCAAACCAAATTCCGGATGCTCACTGTTCAAGCCATCCTTCCCTTTTTAAGAGAAGGTGATTGGATGTGCTCTGTAGATCTCCAGGATGCGTATTAACACATCAAGATGGACAAGCACCAAAGAAATCTGGAACCAGTAGTCGAGGCAATCGAAAATAGCGTACCACACTTTATTCAACGCTTTTGTCAGAGACTTCATCAGAATACAAAATCATTTACTAATGATAATGCTGAAATAACCACATCAATCAAATAATTAATTGACAATAATCACATGATTGAAACTACTTTCTTTTTAAAAAGTAATATATAAAACCTAAACATGTAAAAAGACAATTTATTAGAAACTTAACGTAATTAAACCTAATCAAAATAAGAAATAAAATCCATTTTTTATTTAATTTTAGTTTTCTATCTTTCAAGAAACACTTTGTTAATAGCGTCATTAAGGCCAGGTTTCTTGTCAGAATAGAGCTTAATCTCCCAAATAGTCTCTTTGTTCGAGAAAATTTTTAAAATTGCCACCCCTAAGGTCTTTTTTACCAACTTCAAGAATAGAAAAGAAAACTTTCTTAAAATTCATACAATCTATAGAATGTCTATGTAGACCATTCCTAGAATCCTTAGTCTTAATACTGTATATGTGTTCCCTCATTCGTTCTCTTAAAGTACGAGTGGTCATACCGACGTAAAACGCCGGGCAACCACTACATAAACTAATATATACTACCCCTCTGGTTAAACAATTTACAAATCCAGGAACTTCTAATGTTGTATTTAAATGTTCTAACAATACATAAGGTCCTTCAAAGACGTATCTACAAAACCTACACTGTTCACACCTGAACATACCCTTTTTGTGTGTGACATGTCTTTTGACTTCATTATCTAAAGAAGCACTTTCTAATAATCTTTTAAAATTAAATTTGTTTCTAAAGACAAATTTAGGTTGATCCCCTAATGTCTTAAATACATCCGAATTACCTTTTAAAATGCACCAATTTTCTTCCAAAAGATTTTTTAATACCAACATTACCTACAGTCATGTCAAGTGAGCATACAGCGCCAAAGAAACCTTTTATTAGAACCATTTTTATTACTGATGCCCCCTGTTTTATTCAGTGGCACCCTTAATAATGCTGGATAAAACACCTCACGTTAGTTTTATGTTCTGACATACTTAACAATCTAAACTTTGTCATATCCCCTTTTAACAAACATTGTTGAAATAAGTTCAAATTCTTTTAATAAGTTGCTATAATTTGTGGTCATACAACAAGCTCTAATGTATTGACCCTTTGGTATATTTTACTTTGTATGTTTAGGATGGTTACTTTTGTAATGTAAGTAGCCGTTGGTAAAGGTCTTTTTACGAAAGATCTTACTTTGAAAATTTTCTTTTTCATCCCACCAAAGCGTGACGTCCAAAAAGTTGACATTATGGTCACCCTCACTTAGGACAAATTTTAAAAATTTGACAGAATTGTTAACATCGGTCAGAAATGAATCAACTGCATCACGTGTACCCTTAATGATAAAAAAAGGTCATCGACAAACCTGGAATAAAAAAGAATGTTGTGTTTTTCAATCTCAACCAAAATATTAACTTCCCACCATGCCATAACAATATTTGCGTACACCGGGGCAACTGTTGAACCCATAGCAACCCCTCTTTTTTGTTTATAATAAATCTCATCAAAAAGAAGATGGACAAACACTCCAGTCTGCTTCGCTTCCGGCTAGGAGCTAGTCATTGCCAGATGTTCGTGTTTCACTGTTGCAGTCATTACTCTGGGGTTATCCTGCTGGGAGGCTACCCTCAGTCGGCCAGAATTCCAAAGTCTAGGTCCGGCGTCGGTTGCTGTCGCCCATTCCCTGACGTCAGTGCGCCAGGGGTATAAAAGATGCAGCCGGCGCCATTTTCTCCTGTCTTTCTTGCCACGCGGTGCCCGAAGCAAAAGCAGTTCGCAAGTGCCGGTCGGCTGACTACTGAGATTTTCAAATCTGAATTTCAGAACCGAAGTCTTCATTAAAGCTAAGTACCCCGTTGGGGAAACTTTTTTTTCTTGCTCCAGTCCGATGTCAGAAAAAGGAAGCAAATACCTCATAAGGATTTTCACTCTTACTGTATTCCTTGCCTAGGCCCTGATCACAACATTGCTAGCTGTCTGTTTTGTGCTAGATTTAACCAACGCAAGGGGTCTTTGCTGAGGAAGTAGCAGAAAGTCTATGAGCCTTTTCTTAGATTCAGAATAATCGGTTCGATTTTGCATTTCATTACTTTGGCCGAAGATGTAATTATATAATGCCATCGGACCAGCCGACTACGAGAGTTTACAAAAAACACAAGGAAAATGATAGGCATCCAAGGTCCAAAACCAACGACAAAGCCTCTGCTAGGCCAGTCGCCAGTTCACCGGTTCTCAGTGAGGCGCTTTCGCAGCCCCTGGGGCCTGCTACCTCAGAGCCACAGGCCGCTTCCGACTCCCATGTGGAGCCGACTGAGCCTCTGGATACTCAAGGTATTGGACACTTGGAAATCATTCCCTCAGATGGGTCTGGAGCCGCTGAGCAGGCATCTGCTTCTGAGGGTGCCTTCAGACCTACACAACTATATATTAAGCCATCTTCAGCTTCAAAGACTAAAGCAGCTCTAAGGACAAAGAAACAAGTACAGCATTCTCCTACTCAGACTTCCATGCCTAAAAAACAGATGCTCAAAATGGCCGAAGACCTAATTACTTTGATCAGGGGCTCCCATCCCCCTCCTGATAAGAGGCCTAGGCAAGAGACAGAGTATAATTCTTCTGATCAGGTTTCTATTTCCTCTGATTCCTCTTCTGAACAGGATTACTTCATGCTTCCCTATGAGGATTCTGATGCTGAAGAATCCATTCCTTCAGCCTCTCCTCCTGGGGATTATTCTTTTGGGGAAACCCTGCATACCATGAGGGAGCATTTCCACTGGGAGAGCCAAGATTATTCTGAATCTAAGAAAAGGCTCATAGACTTTGTGCTACTTCCTCAGCACAGACCCCTTGCTATTCCACCTGTTCTAGACATTGTAGATGATGTATTTTCAGAGTCCGGCCTGTCCCCTGACTCTTTAACCCCTGCCCCTGCTAAGCCAGACGGATACTACATGGTCCTGGACTCTCATAAATTCCTATATAAAAACCCCGCTGCTGACCCAGAAACTATATCTCCGGGTCCCAAAGGGGTTAAAGCTTCCACATCAAAAAACCCTGTCCCCTCTGATAGGGATTCCAGGGCTCTGGACAGATTGGGGAGGGGGGTCTACACTTCTGCTACCCTGGCTGTAAGGGCTTTAAATTGTCAGTTTCATATGCTTAAATATCAGCAATATTTAATGTCACTGCTTAAACAGAAATTGTAGACAAATACTGAATGTTCAGAGAATAAGGAATTGCAGGAGTTATTGCATGCAGCTGAACAAGTGGGGAAGCATACTTTGCAATGTGGTTATGATTCACTGGAGGCCTTTTGCAGGGCCGCTGTTACAGGTTCTGTTATTAGAAGGCATGCTTGGTTAAAGGAACAGAATCTGCCTGATCATGTTAAAGCAAAATTATTCGATGCACCATTACAGCATGATACTTTGGTACTAAAGCAGAAGAGGTGTTGAAAAAAATGGAGGATAAAGCAAAATCCATGCAGACAGTCAAGGATTTTTTACAGGTACAGCCACCCAGGGTTAGCAGGAGTTGGCCTTCTAACAATTGGTCCTTTCCAGTGTCAGACAGACCACAAAGAGGCAGATACAGGCTTCCCAGAGGCAGATCTCAGCCCCAAGGCTCATACAGGCCTAAACAATGGGGTGCTCTACCTCCAAAAGTGGAGAAGACAAATCACAGCCTTACAGGAAACCATCCCAATGACTTTCCTCTACCATATCCAAGCATTTTTCTTTTGGCAGCCCCCTTAGGGGGAAAACTAGCTCTTTTTTCATCAAATTGGCAAATGATTACCCAAGACAAATGGGTCCTGAACATAGTGTCCCAAGGCTACAGGTTCCATTTTCACACTCTACCAAGGTTAAAAGGTATGCCAGACCTGCCACACAATCAATGGGCAGAGGCACAAAAACAAATCACAGCCCTCATGGAAATAAGGGCCATTCAGCAAGTCAAACAAACAGAGCAGGGGCAAGGATTTTACTCCAGACTTTTCCTAGTACCAAAAAAGGACAAAACCTGGAGACCAATACTGGACCTATCTATACTAAATACGTTTCTGGAAGTTCCAAAATTCAAGATGTTGACTCTACAGCAGCTACTGACCATGCTGGGCAAGAAGGCTTGGCTTGTAACTTTGGACCTAAAAGAGGCATACCTGCATGTCCCAATCAGACAATCTTGCAGAAGATACCTCAGATTCATAGCTGGCTCAATGCATTACCAATTCTCTGCACTGCCCTTTGGCTTATCTACTGCGCCCAGGGTCTTCACAAAATGCCTGGCACCAGTAATTGCGTTTTGCAGACAAAAAGGAATTCAAATATATCCCTACTTGGACGACTGCCTAATTCAAGCAGAGAACAAAGACATTCTTCTAAAGCATCTGGCGTTTGTAAAAAGATTACTAATTGGCCTAGGGTACACAGTAAACGAAAAGAAATCAAAACTAGTGCCCTCTCAAGAGATAATATTCCTGGGTGCAAGCTTAAATACAACTGTCCAGATGGCTTATCTCACACCAGACAAACAAAAGCAACTGACTACTTAATTCAAGAAATTGGCAACAAAAACCCACTTATCTGCAAGGAATATCCTGCAGGCCTTGGGTTTCATGGCATCCTGCATTCTACTAATTCCATATGACAGACTGCATATGAGGAAACTACAATGGTATCTAAAAAGTGTTTGGACACAGCATTGCCACAGCCTGGAGACAGTAATTGCACTCATTCCCTGCCTGCAACAGGAGTTTCGATGGTGGGCAGAAGCCTGTCACCACAACAAGGGTCTGCCATTCAGTTTACCTACAGCCAGACAGACACTGACAACGGATGCATCAGATTATGCCTGGGGGGCCCATATGGCAGGAAAATGTATTCAGGGCACATGGCATGCAAACCAGATGCATCTTCATATCAATCAAAAAGATGCTAGCTGTTCAAAATGCCCTGACAGCTTTCAAGGACCTGCTTCATCCAGGACAGCTACTGATAGACAGACAACACTATGGTCATGTGGTACATAAACAAGCAAGGAGGTACACATTTCTACCCCCTCTGCAGACAAGCAATGACCTTATGGGACACAGCATTGGCTTTACAAGTTCACCTGCAAGCACAATTCCTGCCAGGAAAAAGAAGTACTCTGGCAGACGAACTAAGCAGAAACCTTATGGATCCCCACGAATGGAAACTGGATCCACAAGTCTTCAGCATGATAATAAGGAAATTGGGATGCCCAGACATAGATCTATTTGCCTCCCCTCACAACTGCCAATTGCAGAGATTTTGCACAAGGATTTATCACAAGCAAGCATGGAAAGTGTATGCCCTATCCTTCAGCTGGAAAAATCTAACAGTATAGGCTTTTCCCCCACTGCCTCTCCTTCCCAGGGTACTCGAAAGGTCAGACAAGAGAAGCCAAAAATGATACTGATTGCACCAGACTGGCCACGCCAGCACTGGTACCCAATCCTGAAGAGCTTGTCGCAAGGTCCAGCATGGATATTGCCTCATACTTCTCACTTGCTGACCAAACAAAACAATCAGATCCTGCATAGTCAACTCAGGACCTTAAATCTGGCAGCATGGCGGATAATGTAGCCATTCAGAGCACTCAACTTTCAAAAGCTGTTATGGATGTTATCTTGGAGGCCAGGAGGCCCAGTACCAGAAAATCTTATGCAGAAAAATGGAAGAGATTCTGTGCTTGGAACCAGGAACAAGGCATTGACACGTGTGTACCAAATATCTCTCAAATTTTACAATGCCTAACTGAGATGCTGAACAGAGGCCTTTCCTCATCAATTAAGATTCATGCCTCTGCCATTTCAGCCCATTACAATACGGAACCACCTATCTTTTCTCATCCTTTAATAAGACAGTACCTCAGAGGGGCCAAAAACATTAGGCCTCCAGGGAGAGTACCAATTCCGGCCTGGGACCTCAATTATGTTTTGGAAAAACTCACGCTGCCTCCTTTCGAGCCAGCATCAACAGCAGATATAAAATTCTTATCCTGAAAAACAGCTCTGCTCATAGCAATAACCTCTGCAAGGCGGGTCTTGGAGTTGCAAGCACTCATGGCTGTGGAACCTTTCATCATCATCTTTCATCCAGACAGGGTTTCTCTGAGGACAAACCCTACATTTATGCCTAAGGTGGTGTCCAGTGTGGCCCTCAACCAAACCATTCACTTGCCTACCTTCTACCCAATTCCACAGAACAAGGGTGAGAAAATTCTGCATTCTTTGGACATACACAGGCAGTTACGCTTCTACTTGGACAGAACTAAAGCTTTCAGAAAGACTGAGCAACTTTTAGTCTCATATGCTGCAGGATTACAAGGGAAGGCTATCTCAAAACAGACTTTCTAAATGGATAGGCCATTGCATCCGTTTCTGCTATTTTCAACATGGCAAATCAGTGCCTAAGGGCATTAGGCCTCATTCCACCAGAGCAGCAGCCACTTCAGCAGCCTTCTTCAGAGGAGTACCAACCAAAGTTATCTTAGAGGCTGCAACTTGGACTTCAGTGCACACCTTCACAAAGCACTACCACTTACCTCTTTAAGTCCAGAGCAGGCATTGCCACTGCAGTTCTGCAGGGCCTCATAGCCTCTCCTAATCCTGTTTAGCCCAGTCACCCATCCTCAGCTTTGAGATTCAACCCAAGAGTAATGACTGCAACAGTGAAACACGATACAGTTGTGTACCTACCATAAATGCAGATAGTGTATTCACTGTTGCAGTCCAGGTTACCCACCCACCATCCCCCTTTTCTTTGCTGGGACCTATCTGCTCTTCTCTGTCCTATACAACCTATTTTGGTATATTTGCTTGTAGATGAAGGAAACGTTATTTTTGTGCATGCATTTTTATTGGCATATTTTCTTAGCCTACCAATTTGGGGGCACCTGACATCTGGGGCAAGAAAAACTGAAGAAAATTGTGTCGGCTGCATCTTTTATACCCCTGGCGCACTGACGTCGGGGAAGAGGCGACAGCAACCGATGCCGGACCTAGACTTTGGAATTCTGGCTGACTGAGGGTAGCCTGCCAGCAGGATAACCCAAGAGTAATGACTGCAACAGTGAATACACTCTAACATCTACATTTATGGTAGATACACAACTGTACTTTGTGCCCTGCCGTTAGGTCTCTCTACAGCCCCCAGAGTGTTCACGAAATGCATGGCAGTAGTAACAGCTCACTTGAGACTAAAAGGATTCTGGGTGTTTCCATATCTAGACTGGCTCCTTACTGCCCCCACCAAGCATCTTCTGGTAATGGCACTGCACTATATTCTTTCTCTCTGGCAAAATGGTTGGGAATAATTATACATTGGGAGGAATCAAACCTTATCCCTACACAGCAAATAGAGTTCATTGGAGCAATGGTCAATACTCAAGTCTTGTCTGGTATCGCTCCCAGTTTGCAGAGTCCGAGTGAGGCTTCAACTCCAGGTGATACTATCTCAAACAGTCTCTGCAAGGGAAGTTCTTCAGGCCCTATGTTCTATGGCTGCATCAATTCCAGTAGTGCCTCTAACAAAGCTACATATGCGGATTCTGCAATGGCTCCTTCTGTCAGTGGTTCCCAAACTATTACCCCCTCGATTACCAGATTCGAATAACCAACTCCTGCAAACAGGACCTGCTTTGGTGGATGAGGCTAGATGTAGATCTTTGGGCTCGCCAGTTTCAACCTCCACAGCCATTGTGACCATGGATGCTTCCCTGATCGGGTGGGGGGGGCAATTTCCAGGGAAAGACTGTCCCAAGGCACTTGGTCCACCTCAGAGCCCCACCTGCATGTCAGTGTTCTGGAACTGAGAGCTGTGCTGTTAGCGTTGCAGGCCTTCCATTCAGCTCTCCTTTCTGGGACAGTTGCAGTTCAGTCAGACAATAGGTCAGTGGTTTGGTATATCAACAAGCAAGGAGGGACCAAGTCCAACCCCCTATGTCGAGAAGTCATGAGAATTTGGCAGTGGGCAGTAGCTTCAAAACACTTTCTGATAACGCATATCCCTGGGAGCTCCAACATGATTGTGGACAAACTGAGCAGATGCATCCTCATGCCTCACGAGTGGTCCCTGAACCCTGAGGTGGTGTCTGATCTTCAGCCACTAGGGCCAGCCTTGCTGCGATCTTTTCACTTCCCCATCAAACACCCAAGTGCAGCAATTATTTTGCCCTACTTCCCCCAGAGGGGGAGTCACCGAGGGATGCTCTGATCCACAATTGGCCCACGGGACTGCTTTACGCTCATCTTCCCAGCCCTCTGATTCCACAATTTCTAAAGAAAGCTCTTCGGTTGAGATGCAAGCTGATCCTCATAACCCCATTCTGGCCTTGACAAGTTTGGTTCCCCTTCCTTCGGCCTCACCTAGTATGCCTGCCATGGATTCTGGACCCTCCACCAAATCTGATTACTCACCCCCAAGGGTTGACTCACCCAAATCTGTCCAGTCTCAGGCTGACAGCTTGGTTTTTCCACTTCCATTAGTCGCCAGGTATAGCTAGTCTCACCTCACCTGTTCGAGACATCATTCTGGCCTCTCACAAACCATCCACCAGAAGACTATATTATGGTAAATGGAAAAGGTTCTCCATCTAGTCCAAGGATAACATGCTAGATCCATATTCGGCTCCAGTTACTGCAGTGCTTTTATACTTGGCTAAGTTTTTTGATAATGGAGCCTCTGCCTGTGTGGTACAAGTGCATCTAGTGGCAATTTCCAAGTTCCACAATGGTATAGATGGCACCCCTCTTATCTCTTTGCGCCTTTGCAAGGCTTTCCTCAAGGGGACCTCTCATCTCAGTCCTCCTGTCAGACAGTCTGTGGAAGCATGGAACCTCACCCTAGTCCTTCAGTCTTTGACTCAAAAACCCTTTGAGCCTGCTGCTAAGTGTGACCTAAACTTTTTGTCTTGGAAATCTGTGTTCCTGGTAGTCATTATCTCTGCCAGAACAGTCTCAGAGCTGCAGGCATTGTGTATCAAGAGGCCCTATCTGGTCTTTCGTAAAGACAGTGTGTCACTTCGGACGAGCCCATCCTTTCTTCCCAAAGTTGTTTCTGAATTCTCCATTAACCAGACCATTGATTTACCAGTGTTTTTTTTCTGAATTTTGCCAATAGAGGAGAGTATTGCCTTCACTCCTTAGACGTACATAGACAATTGAGATTTTACCTAGACAGGCCCAAACCTGTCCGTAAATCTGAACAGCTTTTCATTTCTTTTTCTGTGCCCAAAATGGGAGAGGCTGTTCCCAAGGTTACATTATCGAGATGACCAAGGGACTGCATACGTTTCATCTATTCCCTCCATAATAAACCCATGCCAAAATTTAAAGGTCACTCCACTAGATCTATGGCAACATCTATAGCATTCCATTCCAGGGCATCCATGGATGACATCTGCACGGCAGCTACTTGGGGTAAGCCTCATACCTTTATCGATCATTACAAATTGGACCTGGTCTACAGAGGGAGAGCTGTCTTCGGCTCAGTGGTGCTCGGGAATGTTCTTCCATAAGGGCCGCCCATGGACCTCAAGATGGCTTGGGATTCTGTCCTATCAGTGATGAATAGAAAGAAGATCAACAACATCAGATAAAGAGGTTGTCTTACCATAATGTTCCATCTGTGTTCAACTTCTTTCATTCATTACTTCCCACCCTCCTTCCCCCTCAAAGGCTCCTGGGGGATGCTTTGGGTCTAAGTAGTCCCCTAGGGTACTTGCAGAAGTGGCCTCTGCTTTACTTCCTTTTCTTAACTAACTCGAGCTGAGGTAACAGCTAGGAGGGCATTCTGGGTAGAGACTTTGCACAAGAGTTTTTTTTGGCTACCACAAGCTTGGTAATAGGCCGACTCTGTTTTGAGGGCTGTGAACCAAACCCATCAGTAATGAATGAAAGAAGATGAACAACACAGATGGAACGTTACGGTAAGACATAACATGCATTTTTTTCCTCATTTAATAGTAAATGACATCTTGCTAGTCACTCTTATGCCTTAAGAGTTTGTGTAATTGAGAAATGTTTGGAGTTGGCACTACAGGTTAAGGTAGAGTCATCTAGATACTGTAGTAAAGATGACATTGGTGCTACTCTGTACATATTGATGAACTTGTTAAACAATTATGTGCAAAATGTGGAGTCTTGTAGTACTCCTAAGATAGGAATGTGGGTGGATGTAACATTTTGCCATTTAAGACTACTCCAGGAGTGAGGTAGCTGGAGAACCAAAGACCGAATTTGGTACTATGGTAGGGTCTGAAGCTGTGTTGAGTACAGGATAAGCAGTTTTTTATTCATCTTTCTAGGGTTTTAGAAAATGGTTGTAGGTTGGCTGTAAATCTAGTTGGACAGTTGTTCAAAAGGTGTCACTTCTGTAAAGAATTAAGTCAGTTTCCACAAACTGGGTACATAGTATTTTGGATTGGTGTGTAAGGACTGATGCTGTGTAGGTGACAGTCGGTGACAAGAAAGTAGTCTGGTGGTAGGTTATCTGGGGCTAGTGAGATGGTTTTCATCCATCTGTCCACAAACCCTTTTTCCCCATTTTTGCACATGGGGTCAGGGTTTCACTTCAATAGTGGTGATCTAGAGCCAGTGTTTACACCGCCAATTTAGTAAATTTGATTTGGGTGCAAGAATAATTTGTATGATTTTCATAGTACATGTTGAAGTACTGATTCTTGGGTCTTTCTGCCATGCAGAAAGCTACAACTGGCTTGATTCCCAGAGTCTTTACACTATCCCTAGTCAACGGATGTCCAAGAATCAATGTCTGGATGTCTAGGTATAAAAGGGGTGTCTGGCGCCATCTTCAGATCTTTCAAGCCATGTATTCTGATGCGCTACTCCATTTTATTTAATGCTTAGTCTGTTGATCAACTTTTTTCCCCCTACTACTTGTATTCACGTAAATACCCTGTTGGGGAAAACTTCTTTTTAATTAATGTTTAAAAAGGTTAATTGCTTCAAGTGTGGTAAGCAAATTCCATATAAAGATTTCCATTCGTCTGTTTGAGGCTGCAGCACAATGTTTATAGTTGTCAGGACTGTGCTATGTTTCACTTGGAAACCCTTAAGCATAGGACTGAAGTCCCTGCAGCCCACATGGAATCCTCAGACCAATTATTTTCACTTCTTCACACACCTCTGCTGTGGCCAGTTCCTTGCTCTAGAAATCCAAAGATAAAGAACTAGGGAACTGCTCTGTGGATGACTGGTAAGCTTCTATGTCTGCAGTCAGAGCAGCTGCCAGTTCAGGTTATGTGCCTTTGCAGCTTCCTTGACTCAGTTGACCAATTGGCCCTAATCCCTCAGCAAGCCACCATGGCATGAGACCAAACTCATTGCAGAGAACTTTTAAGCCTGCAGTCTCCCAGACCAGTGTCTGTTCCTTGAGAGTATCTCTCTCTGCACACTCATTCCCTGCCACCCACCCCCTAGAAAGCCAGATCATTTTTATTGAATACCTTATACCCACAAGCAGATCCCTCAGTAGTGTCTACTGAGACCACCAGGGGTGCTTTAAGGATGAAGCTAGAACCTAATGGCAGAGAATGATTGCTGGATTTGACAAAAGAAACTTTACATCTGCTACCCTCGCTATGAGGGCTACTTTAATGGAAGGATATCCTACAGAACCCAGG
Organism: Protopterus annectens; assembly: GCF_019279795.1. Lineage (NCBI taxonomy): Eukaryota > Metazoa > Chordata > Ceratodontiformes > Protopteridae > Protopterus > Protopterus annectens. The sequence continues at coordinate 474,391,128 of NC_056737.1, read as the reverse complement.
GACGAATTTCTGTTTACCAGAGACTGACAACCATCACCTCTGACAGTTCAGAAATAACCTGGGGTGTCCAGTTAGAGCCTCTAAAGGTGCAGTGTGTCTGGACCACAGAGCAAAGGAAATTGCACATTAACTAGAAAGAAATGTTGGCAGTTTTTCTAGCTGTAAATTTTTCAAAGCAGTCTGAACCCAGAAACAGTGCAGATTTGGACAGACAGTAGCACAGTTGTGGCCCGTAAATTTTTATTTATTTTTATTTTAAATTTGTTGACTGTATTTGTCTGTCTGAGCTGATGGCCCTTTTTCAGCAGAGGCCTGGGCAAAAAGCTCCACAGATTTACAAAAAAGTAATAAAATTTAGAAATTAAGAAAACGTTTTCAATTGAGACTATAGAAGCATAAAAGTTAGTTAAGTTGCTATTTAATGTAAGTTGGGTATAGAAACCTATGCAAACTTTGATAGCTTAGCTAAGGAAGCTACAGTAGTGAGGATAATACAGGCAGTATGTAAATAAAGGATATATTTTAAGATTGAGTGACAGTGACTTTTTTTTCTCTCCAGGTCTCCACTTGTAAGATCCTATAGCTGATAGCTACTGTGTTACTAAAATTTAATAAATTGTTTTCTAGTCCTGAGGATGTTTTCTCCCCAGGTCTCTGCTGAAAATGAGCCAAAAGCTCAGCCAAACTAACCTGGTTAACAAATGTAAAATAAATAAGTAATTACCTAGTTAAGATGGCTAGGAGAGCTAACAGTTAAACAGAGCTGAAAGCCAAAGAAGGCAGATGGTAGGCTATCCTAAGAAAGGAAGACAGATTGTGGCGGTTGAGTACAGTGACATGACCAGTGACTTTTTTCTGGTGTTCTTTGGTGACTGATTTAAATTCTTTTGAGTTTTTGAGTGACCTAATAAGTAAATAAGGGGGTACTCATTCTTATAGTCTGCACTCTGGCTTTAAATATTTGGCTGTTGGCCCAAGAATTGCAACGGACACTCTTGGCATCCTACATCTCAGGTCAGAACACCATAGCAGGCACTGAGCAGGAACCTACTGGACCCCAATAAATGAATGCTGGAGAGAGATCTTCTGGACCTCCCTCACTGATGGAGACACCACATTGTAGAGCTCTGTGCCTCCCATCAGAACAGACGACTACAACGTTTCTGCTCCAGAACCCAACAGATGGGGACATTGAGGACAGACCTATTCTTCTATGTCTTTGATCCCAAGGGTAATGATAAAGTGAGGTTAGACAGGCCAAGCATTATACTCTTGACACCAATCTGGTCAAGGCAGCAGTGGTTTCAATCTTGTTGATCCTCAGCAAAGGAGATATTCTTCCACCGGTGATAGACCTCATTAGCTAGGAGAGTAGATCTGTCATTTATCTACACCTGAACACACCCTAACAGAATGGAGGATTGGATTTTAACTCCAAAAATGCAAACTGCTGTAAGTGCTGTCTGTCCTGAGAGAGAAAAGAAAACCAGCTACCAGAAAATTCAAATGGAAAAGCAGTTTCTGCTTGCTGACAGGTCAAAGGTGTGGCACTTTTTGTGAGCATTAACTTAGTGTTGGAATACCTTTCAGGATTATTTGACCAGGGCCTTTTTATTCCAGTATTAAGGAGCATGCTTAGGTCATCTCTGCTTGCCTTCCCTGCTTCCCAGCTATCCTCTTCCCTCACCTGAAACTGTTCTTAAAAGATTATACACCTAAGACCTCCCAGGAAAAAACCTGTCCCTTCTTGGGACTTTATGTATTAGAAAAACTTAACTTGCCACATTTTTGAGCCAGCAGCTTCTGCTCTGGTAAAGATGCTCACTTGAAAGACTACCCTTCTCGTAGCAATCGCCTGAAACAGGGGGTCTCAGAATTATGAGCATTGATGTGCAAAGAACCTTGCATTATTTTTCACAGGGATAGTTACCCTCCGAACTTACCCCTCCTTTGTGCCCAAGGTAGTATCAAAACTTTCAATCAAGCTAGACACCTGCCATTGTCTTTTCCTAACCTGCAAAAACAAAGTTGAACAAATCCTACATTCCCTGGATATGCAGTGACAGATCAGGTTTACCTAAACAGAAAGTTGCCAAATAAAACAGAACTGCAAGTGGACTCTGCAGAAGGGAAAGAAGGTAGGCCAGTCTCCAAATCTACTATTTCAAAATGGTTAGCCAGTTGTTACCTTCTGATACGGTCCTCATGGAAAGCCATTACGAGATTATACCAGGGCTTACTCAGCGAGACACAGGGCAACCACCACTGCCTTCCTAAAAGATGTCACCACTCAAGCCATCTGGGAAGCGTGTACATGGACTTCTGTCTACACCTTCACCAAATGTTGCCATTTAGGCACTGCATCCAGGGCTTTGCCACTGCTGTCCTGCAGCACCTGCTGTTCCAGGTGCTACCAAACAGCCTATCCTCCCAACCTGTAGCTTTGAGTCCTTCCAAGAGTCGGTACTGCAGCATTAACTGCAAAGAACTGTTCTGTTACGCTTAACAGCATTGTAGCTGTTCAAGTAGATCAGTGTTGTAGAGAGCAGTGTCACATTACAAACTCCTACCCTTCTATCTGCTGGCCACCCCCACCCCAATCTGGGTATACTTTATCCAGCATCATCTCTTCCTGTTTCTAGTCTGGTTAGAAGTTTCTCTTCTTTCTCAACTTTAACAACTGGAAGGGTTGTATTGCCCTCAGACATCCGACTATCCTAGCGTAGAAAGACCTGAATGTGCCACAGACAGACAACTCTCTTATGCCCTGATGTCCGTCTGCTACAGATGATGTAAAGACTCTGGTAATCAGGATGGCCGCAGCCTTATGCATGGCATGTAGACCCAAGAATCCATACTACAACATTGGATCTATTCTAATATCTACATTATGACATTACTGTACTTTCCTTGTTATGTTGTATTAAAAAAAATCAGTAAAAACTAAAAAAAATTCTAGCCAAGCTAGAATTTCTACTGAGTGACCAGTCAAACCTCTTGTATTAGAGGCACATGTGATGTATGCAAATGACCCTTATGAACATCAGGTGTTAGTTATTTGGGGTGTCTGTATAGTGGGGCTTGGCTTTATTGGCCTGAATTTGTCCATTAAACGGCTTAATTCATGAGCATTCAGAATCACCATACAACTTTTGCTTGATGACATGTCTAGTTTCCCTGACTGAATTGTAAGTTGTAATCCATGTAGATTTAGAGTGGGGCCATCGTTCAGTTTAGAAGGATTTGGAGTGTCTTGTCTATATTGTATGTTTACTTTTAAAAACGTTTTCCAGCAAATAATGACTTCTAGTATTGCATAATGTTTAATTGTAGATTGTGGAAGATATTACAGTATTAGAAGGAAGATATTGCAATGTTAAAATGGTTAGGATTTGATAAGTGGAAATCGGTTATGAGTAGTTCTGCGGGTGCATTCTATTTTTTTTTCTGATCACACTACATTTGTTATTTCATTATCTTTATTTTTTACCTGGTTTCCGCAATGCGAAGTATGTGCCGTTTAATTGTCTCCAACCATACAATTCTGTGATTTTGTTTTGTACAATTTCTGTACTGAAACTTTATTCTTTTTTTACATTACATTATTTTGATAATCGTGTTCAACTTTTATGTTGGATGGATACTTTTAAAGTTGTATGAACTGGATTGAACTGATATTAAGTTGTGGTATATGTTCTTTGAGGGTGTTCTGTATTTTGTATGTGTGTGTGTGTGTGTGTGTGTGTATATATATATATATATATATATATATATATATATATATATATATATATATATATATATATATATACATATATATATATATACATATATATATATATACATATACATGTTATGCACATTATTAGTATAGCTTGTGTACTGTGGTGTGGGTGTAGAAAGGCATGTTTGTTTTGACAGTTGGTGTTGTGGCGTGTGGAGTTTGGAGAATTTTGGCATGAAATGAGGTACATCTGATAGCTAGTAATGTATGCTAGGAGAGCTAGGTTTGACTAGTTATATGTAGTGCTAGCATGTTATGAGATACATTGGTGTGGATCATAATTTTAAATTTATTTCTGCTGGTGGTAGATGTAAGTATAGATGAGCCTAGAGGGTGGGAAGAGAGCAAGGTAGGTCACTAGTTGAGCTAAAAGATAGCCAGTCTGTGTGCACATGCCCACTGGAGTTCATTTCCCTCTGAATCTGTTTGGTATGGAGGAGAGACAGGTGTGTAGTATGGGGGAGAAAATGAAAAAATATACACATCACAATAGCCATTTGTTCCAAATGTAAAGCAAAGAGAATGGGTGACTGTATTCATCGTTGGCATATTCATCTTAATATTCTGAAGGGGACTAAAAGGTCCCTACTGTGGCCGTATACAAGTAGCTGTAAGTCCAAAGTTTAGCAAAACCCTCAGAATAAAATCAATTCACTTGTTAAATGTTTTTCCCTCTTCTAGGCTTATTACTAATTCATCCTAATTATCTTATCTTCTAAGGATGAGATGACTTCCTGTCTTCCATAAACTTGCATTGATTATTGACCATCTACTCTTTAACATGTAATGGTAATTTAACAGCATAATCATGGTTGCAGTCCTCACATAGATCAATATTTATATTCAAACATTGATCCTTTCTCCTCTTTGCTTGATGTTCTTCGTGTTTCACTGTTGCAGTCATTACATTTGGGTAATCTGCTGGCAGGTTTCCCTCAGTCGGCCTGATTAACAAAGTCTTCGGTCCTGCGTCAGTTGCTGTCCCTTCTTCTGTGACGTCAGGGGTATAAAACATGCGGCTGACGCCATTACATCAGTCTTTCTTGCCGTGCGGTGCCCGAAGTAGAAGCAGTTCGCAAGTGCCGGTTGGCCGACTCTTGAAATGTTTGTTTTCGAGTTTCAGAACCAAAGTAGTCAACTTAAAGATAAGTACCCCGTTGGGGAAACTTTTTCTTGCTTTTTACCGATGTCAGTAAAAGTTTAATAATTGCATTACTTATGGAAAGCAAATACCTCAAAGATTTTTCATTCGTACTGTATACCTTGCCTAGGCCCTGACCGCAACGTACCTTGCAGTCGGATGTTCTTAGTGTTTCACTGTTGCAGTCATTACATTTGGGTAATCTGCTGGCAGGTTGCCCTCAGTCGGCCTAAATTCCAAAGTCTTGGGTCCTGCGTCTGTTGCTCTCTTCTCTTCCATGACGTCAGGCGTATAAAACATGTAGCCAACACCATTTTCTTTAGTCTTTCTTGCTGGACAGTGCCCGAAGTAGAAGCATTTGGCAAGTGCTGGTCGGCCGACTACGGAAATATTCAAGTTTGAGTTTCAGATCCGAAGTCTTCACTAAAGCTAAGTACCCCGTTGGGGAAACTTTTTTCTTGCCTTTTACCTATGTCAGAAAAAGTTAATAATTGCATTACTTGTGGGAAGCAAATACCTCCCAAGGATTTCCATTTATACTGTATTCCTTGCCTAGGCCCTGATCACAACGTGCCTGGCTGTCGGTTTTGTGTTAGATTTAACCAACGCACTATTAAGCGTCTGTATATTTTTGTTAAAGTATTTTGGAAACAGATTTAACTACCCAGAAATGTCGTCTGATAGCAATACGACTACTGGAGTACATAAAAAACGCAAGGGAAAGACCTAGAAAGGCAGTCTAGATCCAAAACCGACGAAGCTTCTCCTAAGCCAGATGCCGGTTCGTCGGTACTCCGGTGAGGGGCTTTCACAGCCCCTGATACCTGCTACCTTAGAGTCGCAGCCCTCTACCGACACCCATGTGGAGTCCGGCATGCTGCTAGATACTCAAGGTATTGGACCGACGGATGTATCTCCCTCGGATGGGTCTGGAGCCGCTGAGCAGGCACCGGCTTCTGAGGGTGTAATCAGACCTCAACATTTGTGTATCAAACCGACGACAGCTGCAAAGCAAAGACAAAAGCAACTTCTAAAACTAAAAAACGACGCATGAGCCCACGTGCACAGGCCTCTATGCCTAAAAGCAGATGATCAAAATGGCTGAAGACCTTATTACCTTGATCAGGGGTACCCATCCCCCTCCAGGTGAGAGGCCTAGGCAAGACACTGATTATAAATCTTCAGATCAGGTTTCTATTTCTTCTGATTGGAATTATCTATACCTCCCTATGAGGATTCTGATGCTGAGGAGTCTATTCCATCTGCATCTCCTCCTGAGGATTATTCATTTGGCGAAACCTTGCATACTTTGAGGGAGCATTTTCACTGGGAGAGTCAAGACTTCTCAGAATCAAAAAAGAGGCTCAGCGATTTCCTTCTCCCTCAGCACAAGTCTTTAGCCATTCCCCCTGTTTTAGACATTGTGGATGATGTGTTTTCGGAGTCAAGCTTGACCCCTGACTCCTTACCTCCGGCTCCCAGTAAGCCTAACAGATATTATGGGGTCCCTGACTCTCATAAATTTTTATTTAGAAACCCTGCTGCTGATCCTGAAACTATTTCACAGGGTCCAAAGGGAGTTAAGGCCTCAACAGCAAAAAATCCTACACCCTCTGACAGAGATTCAAGGGCACTAGACAGATGGGGTGGGGGGGTTTATACATCTGCAACCTTGGCAATCGGGGCCTTAAACTGTCAATTTCATATGCTTAAGTACCAACAACATGTTATGGGATTGCTGAAACAGAAAATTATGTTGATTTCAGAATGTGCAGAAAATAAGGAATTGCAGGAATTATTGCATGCAGCTGAACAAGTTGGAAAGCATACTTTGCAGTGTGGTTTTGATTCCTTAGAGGCCTCCTGCAGGGCCGCAGTTACTGGATCTGTAATTAGGAAGCATGCCTGGCTAAAGGAACAAAATTTACCTGATCATGTTAAAGCTAAATTGCTAGATACACCTTTACAGCATGATTCTCTGTTTGGTATTAAGGTAGAAGAGGTTTTAAAGAAAATGGAAGACAAAGCTAAGTCTATGCAAACTGTTAAACATCTTACAAGTGCAGCCACCAAGATTCAGTAGACACTGGCCTACAAAAAATTGGTCCTTTCCTGTGTCACAGAGCTCAAAGGGGCAAATCCAGACGCCCTAAGGGTTCCAGATACCAGGCGCAAGATTCATACAGGTCAAAGCAATTGGGTGCTTCCACCTCCAAATCTGGAGGAGATAAAGCGCAAACCTACAGAAAGCAATCCCAATGTCTTCCCTCTGTCTACACCAAGCACTTATCTTTTGGCAACACACACAGGGGTGTTGGCAGGGTTTACTATTAAAATTTCGAACGGCACTCCGTTGACTGTGCTATAGTCTGCAACGGAAGTTCGAAAACGTCGAATGTCGAAGTCAAAAAATCAATGTAGGAACAGTTTTAACGTGGGTCGAGGTAAGTATTATTCTGAACTACAAACATCTCCCCTACCTCGACCCATGTTAAAACCCATTCCTAGATTGTTTTTTTGAGTTCGCAATTATCATTTTCGAACTTCCGTGTTCGACTATAGTACAGTCGACGGAGTGCCGTTCAAAATTTTAATAGTAAACCGTTGGCAGTTAATAACCCAGGACAAGTGGGTACTAAACATCGTATCATAGGGATAGAGTCCATTTCCACACTCTGTCAATGGCAAATGGTTGGCCAGATCTGCCAAAAATCAATGGGCAGAGGCACAGAAAATGGTTACGTCCCTCATGGATATGGGGGCCTTTCAGACAGTACCAGAACAGGAAAAAGGACAAGGTTTTTACTCAAGACTGTTCTTGGTACCCCGAAAGGACAAGGCCTGGCAGCCAATACTGGATTTATCGATTTTGAACACATACCTGGACATTCCAAAATTCAAAATGCTGACTTCACAGCAGCTTCTGCCCATGCTGGGCAAGAATGCTTGGCTGGTGACTTTAGACCTAAAAGAGGCATACCTGCATGTCCCAATAGACAATCGTGCAGAAGATACCTCAGATTCAAGGCTGGCTTAATGCGTTACCAATTCTCTGCACTGCCCTTTGGCTTATCTACTGCACCCAGGGTCTTCACAAAGTGCCTGGCACCAGTAATTGCATTTTGCAGACAAAGAAGTATACAAATATATCCTTACTTGGATGACTGTCTCATTCAAGCAGTGAACAAGGACACTCTTCGACACCTGGCATTTGTGAAAAGGCTTCTAACACACCTAGGGTACACAATAAACGAAAAGAAATCACAACTAGTACCCTCTCAAAAGATGACATTCCTGAGTGCAAACTTGGATACAACTGCCCAGATGGCTTACCTCACGCCAGACAAACAAAGGCAACTGACTACTTACTTCAAACTGATGGCAACAAAAACCCAGTCTTCTGCAAGACAAATTCTGCAGGCTCTGGGTTTCATGGCATCCTGCATCCTACTAATTCCATAAGTAAGACTGCATACGAGGAAACTTCAATGGTACCTAAAAAGTTGGAATCAACTTTCACACAGTTTGGAAACTATGATTACTCTCATTCCCTGCCTGCAGCAGGAGTTTGTATGGTGGACAAAGGTTTGTTACCGAAACATGGGACTGCCCTTCACTCTACCCCCTGTCAGCCAAACCTTAACAGACGCATCAGATTATGCCTGGGGGGCCCACATGGCAGGAAGATGCATTCAGGGCTTATGGGCACCAAAACAAATGCATCTACATATCAACCAGAAAGAGATGCTAGCTGTTCAAAATGCCCCAACAGCCTTCAAGGACTTACTTCATCCAGGACAACTACTGATAAAGACGGACAACACCACAGTCATGTGGTATATAAACAAGCAAGGAGGCATACACTCATACCCCCTTTGCTGATTAGCCATGGCACTGAGACACAGCTTTGACCTACCAAATACATCTTCAAGCTCAATTTCTGCCAGGAAAACAAAACACTCTGGCAGACGATTTAAGCAGAAACCTTATGGATCCTCACGAGTGGAAACATCCACAAGTCTTCGGCATAACAGAGAAATGGGGGAGCACAGACATAGATCTGTTTACTTCTCAAAATTATCATTTGAAAAGATTCTGCACAATGACTTATCACAGACAAGCATGGAAAGTGGACGCCCTATCCTTCAGCTGGAAAACCTATCTGTTTACGCCTTTCCTCCTCTGACTCTTCTACCTCTTCTACCGAAGGTGCTCCTAAAAGTCAGACGAGAAGCCAAAGATGATATCAATTGCCCAGGACTGGCCCCACCAGTACTGGTACCCAATCCTAAGGAACTTGGGTCAATACCCAGCTTGGACCTTGCCTCAAAGACCGCAACTACTGTCCCAGCAAAACCATCAGATCCTGCACAATCAACTACAGACTCTGAACCTGGCAGCTTGGCTAATTATGTAGTCATACAAGCAACACCTATCAGTAAAGCTGTGATGGATGTCATTTTGGAAGCCAGAAGGCCTAGTACTAGAAAATCTTATGCTGACAAATGGAAGAGATTTTGTGCTTGGAATCCGGCATAAGGAACTGATACAGCAGAATCAAATATTCCTCGGATATTGCAATACTTAACTGAGATGCTTGACAAAGGCCCATCTTTCTCATCAATCAAAGTCCATGCCTCCACCATTTCGGCTCATTACAATACAGAGCCACCAATCTTTTCTTATCCTTTACTAAAGCAGCATCTTAGAGCCAAAAATTTAAGGCCTCCTAGAAGATCACCATTACCTGCATGGGACTTCAATTATGTGTTGGAAAAGCTCAGCCTGCCTCCATATGAACCAGCTGCTACTGCTGATCTACAGTTCTTATCATGGAAAACAGCTCTGCTACTAGCAATTACTTCAGCAAGAAGAGTTTCAGAGCTACAGGCCGTCATGGCTGTAGAGCCCTTTATCATCTTTTACCCAGACAGGGTGTCTGAGGACAAATCCTCCTTTTATGCCTAAGGTGGTTTCCAGTGTGGTTCTTAACCAAACAATTCATCTGCCAACCTTTTATCCAAATCCGCAGAACAAGGGGGAGAGAATTCTGCATTCCTTGGACATACACAGACAGCTAAGATTCTATTTGGGCAGGACTAAAGCTCCAAGAAAAACTGAGCAATTACTAGTGTCATATGCTGCAGGATCAGAAGGAAAGGCTATTTCAAAGCAGCCAATTTCCAAGTGGATATATCCAAGTCTATATCTATCTATCTATCTATATATATATATATATCTATCTATATATATATATATCTATGTATCTGTATCTATGTATCTATGTTTGTGGGCACCTGACATCGGGGGCAAGAAAAACTAAAAATGGCGTCGGCTGCATGTTTTATACCCCTGACGTCATGGAAGAGAAGACCGCAACCAACGCCAACCCAAGACTTTGGAATTCAGGATGACTGAGGGCAACCTGCCAGCAGATTACCCAAATGTAATGACTGCAACAGTGAATACACTCTAACATCTACATTTATGGTAAGTGTACACAACTGTACTTTCTGGAGTTTTACTAAGAGCATCCCCTTTAATCACTTCCAGACTTCCTCTGCATGTCAAATATTATTTTATGATTCCATATCTGAAGGCATTAAACTCTGACAGATTTGTAAAGGGCTGTGCTTCTGATTTCCCTAATATCAGAATTCAAGTGTAGTTTCTATTGTTATATCAGAATTGAGTAATTCATTTGGGAATAAGATCTCTGAGAAAAATTCCAAATAAGATGTTCTTCATTCCACATTGCTGCAGTCCTAACCATTGGTAGTCCGCTGTCCCAGTCGGCCCGAATACCAAAGTATATGGCTGACGTCGGTCAAGGCGCATTAGACTGACGTCAGGACGGCAGGGTACTAATGCGCATGACCGACGTCATATCCTCAGTCTTTTTTGCCGCATGGTCCGATGCAGAAGCTGTTTTGCGAGTGCAGGTTGGCGTTCTGAAATTTTCTGAAGTCGGACTTTCAGACCAAATCAAAGTTGGCTAAGTACCCCGTTGGGGAATATTTTGGTTTTTTCTTGCCTCAGTATTTAACCGGATGTCAGAAAAAGTGAATAACTGTAATTCTTGTGGGAAACAGATACCTCATAGGGATTACCATACCTTGTGTATACCTTGTTTAGGGCCTGAGCACGACGTTGTTGGATGCCGCTCTTGTGCTAGATTTAACAAACGCACTATTAAGAGAAGGTTAGACTGTGCTAGGTTAGTTTTTGGGAAGCGTTGTAATTATAAAATGCCGTCGGATGCTCCGGCGCCCTTCCAAAAGCGCAAGGACAAAGCAGCAAAGCCTAGAGGGAAGAACCGACAGTCCCGGACGCCGGTTCTTTAGAAGGCTCAGTGGAGCCGGAGGTTCTGCCAGGAGTTTCTTTGGAGTCTCAGGAGAGACTTTACTGTTACAGGATGTGTCCTCTCAGGAGGTAGGCCAGGCTGAAGGGGCTTCTCAGGTGGCTGTTCTTCCCTCTCTTCCTAAGGTGGTTAGAGCCTCCCCTTCTGTTTCCAAGGCTTCTTTGAGAGGCAGGCCAGGTTTAACTTCAGTGGGGTTTCTCCTAGCTCTTCAGGATCTTTGCCTAAGAAACATATGCTTAAAATGGCAGAGGATTTGATTACTATGATTAGAGGTTCTATGCCCCTCCTGATAAGAGGCCATGGGTGGAACCTAAGTTTGAGAGTTTTGAGCAGTGTTCGAGGCTTCTGAGTCTTCGGCTGAAGACTTGCAGGAGTATCCTCCTTATTCTGATTCTGATGTGGATGATTCTACTCCTTCAGCTTCTCCTCCTGAGGATTTTTCATTTTCAGAGACTCTGCATTCCATGAGGGAGCATTTTAAATGGGAAGGTCAAGATTTCTCTGATTCCAGGAAGAGGCTTAGGGAATTCTTGTTTTACCCCAGCATAGGCCTTTAGCTATACCTCCTGTTCTGAATGTGGTGGAAGATGTTTTGCAGAGGCTTCCTGAACCCTGATTCTTTGCCTCCTGCCCCAGTTAAACCGGATAGGTACTATAGGGTGCCTGAAGCTCATAAGTATCTTTTAAGAGTCCTAGGGCAGACCCGAAACTGTCTCTCAGGGGCCTAAAGGTGTTAAGGCTTCTGTTGTTAAAAATCCTGTTCCTCCTGATAAAGAGGCAAGGGCTTTGGATAGATGGGGAAAGAAAGTGTATACTTCTTCCACTTTAGCCATGAGGGCTTGAATTGCCAGTTTCACATGTTAAAATATCAAAATTATCTCCTTTCACAATTGAAGTCTAAGGTGGATGCTCTGGCGGAAGGTATTGAGTGTAAAGAGTTGCAGGATTTAGTTCATGTGTCTGAACAGGTGGGTAAGCATTCCTTGCAATGTGGTTTTGATGCTGTGCAGGCCTCCTCGAGGGTGGCTGCCACGGGTTCTGTTCTTCGAGGCACGCCTGGTTGAGGGATCAGAATTTAGCTGAGCATGTTAAGACACGGATTTTGGATGCTCCTTTACAGTCTGACGTGTTGTTTGGTTCGCCTGTGGAAGCAGTTTTAAAGAAAATGGAGGACAAGGCTAAGTCTATGCAAACTGTTAAAGATTTTTTGCAGGTGCAGCCTCCAAAGTTTAGTAGAAATTGGCCTACTAAGGGATGGACATATCCTGCTTATGATTCCCAGTCTAGGGGTAGGTCTAGGCGTGGTAGGGGCAGAGCTCAAGGTTCTTTTAGGCCTAGAACAGGGAGTTCTCCTGCTCAGACTTCTGGTGAGGGCAGGGGTCAGTCCTTTCAGAACAGACCCAATGACCTGCCTTTTCAGCTGCCAGTATTCTCGCCTGGCAGCACCTTTGGGAGGAAGGTTGGCTCTTTCAAAGAAAATTGGGATTTAATTACCCAAGACAGATGGGTTTTGGATATCATTCACCACGGTTACAGGTTTTATTTCCATACCTTGCCTCCTTTCAAAGGCATGCCAGACATTCCTCCTCTACAAAGAAAAGAGGCTCACAAGCAAATTTCTCTGTTACTCCAAATAGGGGCCATTCAGCCAGTTCCTGTGCCAGAAAGGGGCCTAGGATTTTATTCTCGCCTGTTCCTAGTACCAAAGAAGGGGAACACATGGAGACCAATTTTGGATTTATCTATCCTCAACACTTATCTGGACATTCCCAAGTTCAAAATGTTGACGTTACAACAGCTTTTACCTCTGCTGGGCAAAGATCACTGGATGGTAACTTTAGATCTCAAGGAGGCTTACCTTCATGTGCCTATCAGACTAAGTTGCAGGAAGTATCTGCGCTTCGAGCTGGAAATTCCCATTATCAGTTCTCTGCATTGCCCTTTGGCTTATCTACTGCCCAGAGTATTCACAAAGGTTCTGGCTCCAGTGATAGCTTACTTCAGGCTAAAAGGAATTCAAATCTATCCTTACTTGGACGACTGCCTGATTCTGGCTCAAGAAAAGGAAGACCTTTACAGCATTTGGAATATGTGATAGCAGTGCTAAGATGCCTAGGGTATTCTGTGAACGAAATAAAGTCCAGTCTAGTACCCTCTCAAGACATGTGCTTTCTGGGTGTGAGACTGAATACAGCAGCCCAGATGGCCTTTTTAACCCCGGACAAACAAAAGAATCTTTCCATTTACTTCCATCAACTATCTCTTCAGTCCGGCTGACTGCAAGGACAGTCCTTCAAGCCTTAGGGTTCATGGCATCTTGTATTCTGGTGCTTCCCAATGCCAAACTGCATATGAGGAAGCTGCAATGGTATCTCAAAATGTATGGACACAGCACTGCCAGGATTTGGACACTGTCATTCAAATAATACCTTGCATTCAACAGGAATTTTGTGGTGGGCTCAGGAATGTCACCTAAACAAGGGACTCTCTGTGACCCGCCAGAGGTGAGTCAGATTCTAACGACAGATGCCTCAGACATTGCTTGGGAGCTCATCTAAATGGAAAGTGGATACAAGACAAGTGGCCTGCCAGACTACAGCATCTACATATCAACATGAAGGAGATGTTAGCAGTCCAGTTTGCATTAATGGCTTTCAAGGAGTTACTTCTTCCAGGGCAGGTGTTGATTCTAACAGACAACACAACTGTCATGTGGTACATCAACAAACAAGGGGAACACATTCTTACCCGTTGTGCAGGCAAGCAATGATTTTATGGGAGACTGCTCAGCTTGCAACTAACTCTTCAGGCAAGGTTTCTGCCGAGCACAGAACTCCTTAGCAGATGTGTTAAGCAGACAAATCATGGATCCCCACGAGTGGAAACTGGATCTTCATGTATTTCAAATTGACAGTGTCATGGGGAACTCCAGACATAGATCTGTTCGCTTCTCCACTAAACCACCAGCTGCCAAAGTTTTGCACAAAGAGGTTTCATCACACAGCTTGGAAAGTGGATGCTCTTTCTTTCAGTTGGAAAAATCTTCATGTGTATGCCTTTCCACCTCTGCCTCTTCTCCCAAAGGTGCTCTAAAGGTCAGACAAGACAAGCCAAGGATGATTTTAATAGCTCCAGATTGGCCTCGCAACACTGGTACCCATTACTGAGGAGTCTGGTAAGGAAGCCTCCATGGCCTTTACCTTTGATTCCACACCTGTTGTCTCAGAGGGACGGTCACCTGCTCAATGTCAAGCTTCACTCTCTTCATCTAACAGCCTGGCATATTCTGTTTTGAAACACAGCAGGTCTCAACTTCCTCAACAAGTTTTAAATGTGATTATGGAAGCCAGAAGACCTAGTACAAGGAAAGTGTACGCAGAAAAATGGAAGAGATTTTTATTTTGGAGTGCAGCAAAGAATTTGGAGATTTCTGAGCCTAATTTGAGTGTGGCTCTTCAATATCTTACTGAATTATTGGACAAAGGTTTGTCTTTCTCTTCCATTAAGATTCATGCTGCAGCAATTTCAGCTCACTATGATTGTGACCCACCATTGTTTTCGCATCCTTTGTTCAAGCAATTTCTTAGAGGGGCAAAGAATATAAGACCCCCACGTAGAGCTCCTACTCCTGCTTGGGATCTCAATTTTGTGTTGGAGAAACTTACTCTACAACCTTTTGAGCCTGCGGCTACTGCTGATTTGAAATGCTTGTCATGGAAGACTGCTTTTTTGTTGGCTATTACTTCTGCAAGAAGGGTTTCTGAATTACAGGCCCTTATGGCGGTAGAGCCTTTTTTGATTTTCCATAAGGATAGGGTATCATTACGTACTAATCCTTCTTTTATGCCTAAGGTGGTTTCTAGTGTGGCTTTAAACCAAACTATTCATTTGCCTACTTTCTATGCAGATCCCCAAAATAAGGGGGAAAAGATTTTGCACACTTTAGATGTACACAGGCAGTTGCGTTATTATTTATGCAGGACCAAGGATTTTAGGCAGTCTCAGCAGTTGTTTGTTTCTTTTGCTTTGAGTTCTCAGGGCAAGCCTGTGTCAAAACAAACTATTTCTAAGTGGATTGGGTTTTGCATTGCATTTTGTTATTCCCATCATGGCAAGGAGATTCCAGCTGGGATTAGGCCTCATTCCACTAGGGCTACTGCCACTTCAACAGCATTTCTAAGGGGGGTGGCAACTAAGGATATTTTGGAGGCAGCTACTTGGAGTTCAGTGCATACTTTCTCTAAGCATTACCACCTTCCTCTCTACTCTAAATCTAGGGCTGGTTTTGCCACAGCTATTTTGCAAGGCATGTTGACAGCTCCTGCTTCCTTATGATTTGCCAGCCTCCCTTACCTCTGCTTTGGGATTCTACCCAATGGTTAGGACTGCAGCAATGTGGAATGAAGAACATAGTACAGTTTTGTACCTACCATAAATGTAGATGTTCGGATCCACATTGCTGCAGTCCAATTACCCTCCCTCCTTCCCTCTGTGTTTAGGGGTGGTTGTGTGGGTGAGGTTATACTCTTGTAATTTTGTATATATTGTACATATTTTTGGTGCGGAGTGTTTGGTGTTTTTGGTTTTGGCCTTGTCTTTTAGGGTCTTCTGACATCTGGGGCAAGAAAAGACTGAGGATATGGCGTCGGTCATGCGATAGTACCCTGACGTCCTGACGTCAGTCTAATGCGCCTTGACCGACGTCAGCCATATACTTTGGTATTCGGGCCGACTGGGACAGCGGACTACCAATGGTTAGGACTGCAGCAATGTGGATCCTCGAACATCTACATTTATGGTAGGTACAAAACTGTACTTTATGACATGTCATGCTAATGATAATGCATTTACCTGTTTTCTTAAAAACATCTCCAACCATGTTTAGGAGGCAGACTGTTAGTCAGCAGAGAAAAGATAGAGCCTTTGCCAGACATGTTTCTTGCTGCTTAATTTAATGCAGCTCTTTTTTTTTTCTTGGAAGGTGTGGATGGTGACTTCAAATGTAGCATATGCTTATTGGCATGTTTAGATTGGGCATTGAAGAAGATTTCACTTTTTTTGTGAGGTTAAAAAAGAATGTTAATTATCTATGTTCCCCTTTGATTTAGCTTGTCATACTGTCCTGCGAAATAAAGGTTGCCTTTAGTGGTTCAGTAGTTCTAACCAGTAATCCAAAAAAGTCAGGTATAGTATCCTTTTTTTGGGGGGAGGGGGGGGGTTCGAAATTTGTGTAAGGAATTTTCCTGTCTTGGGAGAAGGAGCGAGGAATAGTTTTCCAGCTTGCTAGCACATAGCCTGTTTGGTTAAATGTATCCTTCATAGGATTTTCTGCAAGTGATCTATCAAACTGTAACAGCTTTCAGGCCTTACCTTTACCAAACAATACATATGGGTGTCTAGTCCAGAGTAAGTGGAGCCTTCTGACCTCTGCAATTCAAGCACAGAAGAAGTCATCAGGGATCTGGGGACCCAGGTTGACAGTAGCCTTTCGTTTGACACTCATGTTGCTAAAGTAGTTAGGAAAACCTTCTACATTGCCCACCTGATCATGAAGGGATTCACATCTAGATCAAGGGAGGTCATCGTGCCCCTGTACTCATCACTCATTAGACCTATGATTGAGTACAATGCCCCATTCGGAATGTATCTGACCCGACACCTGCAGCAGCTGGAAAGGCCCCAAAAGTTCCTCACCAAAAGGATAAAGGGTCTCAAAATATGTCTTATGCTGCCCGACTGAAAGAACTCCAGCTCTATTCAGTCTCATACCGCTTGCTCAGAGGTGACCTGTGCCTGACATATAAAGCCATGTCAAACCCAGATTTGATGAATATGCTTCACCTCAAAAAATCTAGATCCCTCAGAACCACAAGGGCGGGAGACTTAAACCTTGACACGGTTATTAATAGAACGTGCTGGAGGGACAGATTCATCACCCAGAGACTCCCTATGCTGTGGAACAAAATCCTGGTACATGTGAGGCAGAGCACCTCGCTGGCCTTGTTCAAGAGGAATCTTGACCAATGGATGGGAGATCGCAGATATACCCCAGGGATTACTTCAGTGTCACTGCTTGACAGAGGCACAGCAAAATAATAGGCATAGTTTTATTCAAACTAAAGGGGTGGCGAAAGCCACATAACTATGGGCTAGGCTTATAAATGCCCTTGGGCAGATAGCCTAGTATGAACCTATGAACCTATAAGCTTTGTTAGGTGCTTCTGTACCCCTGTATAAGGAATACTTGTCTGCTAAGCCCAAAACCAAAGCAAGCTGAAAACCTCTGTTTAATTTCAACTTTAAGAAAAAGGTATTTTGTGTTTAGTTTGTATCTTCTTTTTGCTGTTGTAATTCATACATTTTTGATATAACCTGAGCTGAGCCTTCATTGTGTCACATGTTATCAGTGCTCTACTCTGGTAACCAAAATGCAAAGAAAATAAATTGAACACACAGATGTTATGTGGTCCAATCTCGCCTACATTCTTACTCACGGGTTCAGAGCCGAGCATCGGCTCCGACTCGACCAACTTAATTGTTCTAGCATGAAGTCTGTAATTAGCTGGGCTAACCTGGTATCCCATGTTGCACTGCTCCATAGCCCCAGATCTCGTTTGCCGCTTGTGTAGCTAGGATGTGGTCTCGCTAGGCAGTGGCTAAGTACCTTTAAAACTTCTTTTTTTCTCTCAGAAAATTGTGGTTTTCCTCACAAAAGCTATTTTAATAGCTATTTTTGCTTGCTAGTTATCGTGTTTGTTGTGCGAGTGTTTTTTTGGTATCCCTTTATTCCGGTGGGCTAAGCCCGTTTAACTTGGAGGACCTAGTCCTCCCAGTTGTCTGGTTGTTGTCTAATATTCTTGTTCTGTGTTGAGAGTGTTTTTCTTCCCTGGTGTAGAGTGTGTGAGTAGATTCAAGAATCGTTTAAGTTGGAGATTCTTGTCTGCTGTTGTTGGCTGTAGTTTCCTGCCTTAGCCGTTTTTCTCGGGCATAGGGTCCTGTTGCTTTGTTTCATTTGGTGCACAAGTGCCTGTTAATATGTCTAAAGATCAGAAAGATCAATAGGAACATAAACCTTCTGTGTTTAAGAAATGTTCCAAATGCAACTACAAGATGTCCATTACAGATGGACATTCCATTTGTGTTTACTGCCTAGGGGCAATTCATCTACAAGAGTCCTGTAGCTTTTGTCACGCTTACAGTCAGAGGGTGCTACAGGAAAGGAAAAATAAACTTATATTGAAGGGTCTTTTAAAGCCTTCCTTTGAGAAGTCCTTGGACTCTTCCTCTGGTTCTCAAGTTAAGTCCAAGGCTTCTAAGGCCAAGAAGAGATCTCCGGCTCAGTCTGTTTCTTCGGAGCCACCGGAGAAGACTGCCAAATTGGATTCTACCTCCTCGGCTCCTCTGTCCTCGGGGCCACAGGAGGTATCTGTTGTGCTGGAATCGGCCTCGGCTCCAATTCTGTTAGAACCCATTCGGAGCCAGTCTCCCATTGTTAGGCATGGATCTCCAGACAGGAGATCAGTCAACCTTCTCTTTCTCCAAATCCTCCAGACTTTCTGATTTGGATGTTGATAGGGTGGTTCAGAGGCTCCTGCAGTCGCCTGTGTTGGCAAAATTATTTTCGGCTCCGACCCAGTCTGCTCCGGAGCCAGTCCCAATGCTTGTACTGATAGTTCCTCCTCCGAGCACCTCCTTGTCTTCGGAGCTGGAGTGTTCTGCTCCGAGTGATGTTCTCCTGCCGGCCCCGATACCTCCTAAAGGTTTATCGGTGCCGACGGCTCCAACCATGTTGGCTCTGTCCTCTGGTTTCGGAACTCTGTTTTCCTTTGTTGGGCCTGAGGGGGATACTTCGGGACTTCTGTCGGTTCCGAGCCTTCCTCTCTGCGCATCGGCTTGGGGAACTCCGGCTCCGGTCGTGGCCTCTGAGGCCAGTTGGTACTCTGATTCGGGAGGATCCGCCTTCGAGGCCATGAGGAGCGCACTGGCCAGATCTTCAGTTACATCACCCGGATCAGTCATTCCATCCCCCTCCACAATGGCTAGGACCTCTGGTGTCCCCTTATCAGTAGACGGCGTAGCCCAAAGGTCTGGGGATACCCCCATGAGCGGTCCCCTACTTTCTGAAGGCCCCTCTGAGTCCATGCCTGAGGAGCCCCCAAGAAAGAAGTTGTGCAAGAGGAAGCACATAGACTCCCAGGATGAGTCTCACTTCTGATACCGACCTCGAGGAATCGGAGGGGTCCCCCAAGTAGTCCTCCGAGGACGTCTTTCTCCGACATTCTGGAGATTTTGAGGCAGAGAGGTGGCTGGCCGTGCAAGACCCCCTCTGAGGAGTCTGTATTCCTCAAGGCCTTTGGGGCTCAACCCTCTGCCTCCTGGGTGTCTCCACCCTTCAATGAGCTCCTAGAATTGATCTGCTGAAGGGTGTGGGAGACTCCTGACTCAGTGGAACCGGTACCCAGATGCCCTAATAAATTTCTTTCAACTTCCCCTGGGAGAAAGAGTTCCTGTCCAAAGGGGTTTCTGTGGATGCCATGGTGGTGGTGGCAGCGACTCAGCAGGAAGTAGCAGAGTCTTCTTCCTCCGTCCATCCTCCTAACAAGGAGTCCAGGAGTATGGATCGGTACGGGAAGCGTACCCTCTCTTCAGCAACCTTCACCCTATGGTCGCTGAATTATCTTTGTCATTTTACTCGGCTCCAGAGAGATCTCCTTAAAGAGTTAGATACTCTAACGGGTAACGTACCTGAGGCGTTAGCGCAGAAGGTCAATGCCCAGTTGTCTACCCTTGGCTCGATTGTCAACTCGTCCATGAGGCTCATATCTTGTGCAGCCGAAGGGGCGAGTAGGGCAGCTAGTTCAGGTGTAGCCCTCAGGAGGCAAGCCTGGATGCGCCTGTGTCATTTCGCGGAGGCCTTTGTCTTCCTTCACTGACGCCCCCTTTGATGGGTCCTCACTCTTTGGTACCAAAGTGATAGACACCCTCACCAGATGCGAGCAAGGGGGGGAAAGACCCTGTCCTGCCGTAGGGGTCTGTTTTTCCCTCCCTTCTAGGCCTTATCCCAAGGCTCAGAGGAGGGAAGATCTGGTTCAAAAAGTCACAGAAGTCTTTCCCTGCTGCTCAAGGTGAGTCCCCCTCCAGAGGCAGAGGAAGGGGAGGCTATTCTGGAAGACGCCGCCCTAGGGGCAGAGGAGGCCCTTGCAGTTCGGGAGACCGTGATTCCTTTTGCGGGTCTTCCTATCATCGTTCCTGATGTGTCACCCGGCTGTGCTATTCCAGAGCCAGTCGGGGGCCGCATTTCATTGCACCCGGAAGCCTGGACAAGTATAACTCAGGATCGATGGGTGTTTCGAATAGTTACCAGAGGTTATACCATCCCCTTGCTATCAGACCCCCCTCCAGTCAAGAGAATCCCGGACGTTCCACCCAGTCAAAGGGATCACGCAACACTAGAAATTTCAAAGTTGCTAGAATAAGGAGTCATCCAGCCTGTCCCCTCAGACCAGATTGGATTAGGGACTTAAGACTCTTTTTTTTTTTTTTTGGTGCTGAAAAAAACAGGGGACCTGAGACCCATCTTGGATCTCAGCCGACTGAATCACTACGTTCTAAAGTCCAAGTTCCGAATGGTCACTCTCCAGTCTATTTTTCCATTACTGGGAAAAGAAGTATAGGTGTGCTCCATCGATCTCAAGGATGCTTACTACCATATCAAAATGGACGGCATCCAGGAGTCACTTATGCTTCTGGCTGGGAGCCAGTCATTTTCAGTTTCGTGCCCTGCCCTTTGGTCTCAACATAGCCCCCAGGGTGTTCACCAACTGTTTGGCAGTGGTGACAGCTCACCTGAGACGTCAAGGATTCCAAGTGTTTCCATACCTGGACGACTGGCTCCTCACAGCCCCCACCAGGCATCTTCTCATTCAGGCCAGGGAAACGACCATTGCCCTTTGTCATCGACTAGGAATTACCTTGAACTGGGGAAAGTTTGCCTAGCTGCCCTCAGTGTGTCACATTTATAGGCGCAGAGCTAGACACCGTTCGAATGCGGGCATTCCTGCCCCAAGAAAGGATAGGAGTGTTGCAGAGTGAGGTTTGCGCATTGTTACCCCTCAAAGTTCAGGCCAGATGGGTTCTACAGCTCCTAGGATCCATGGCAGCCACCATTATGTTAGTGCCTCTAGCCAGATTACACATGAGGCTTCTCTAGTGGCTCCTCCTTGCCCAATGGTCCTTTCAGGAATTCCCCCTGTCCCACTTTATCCTACTCGCCGATCGGTGCAAACAGGACCTCCGTTGGTGGTTGCACTCCACCATCCTGGACGAAGGGAAACCATTTGTTCCCATGTCACCTGTTGCCACGGTGACCACGGACGCCTCCCAGATGGGGTGGGGGGGGGCATTATCTTGGCAGGATGGTCCAAGGCATGTGGCAAGATGACGAGGTACATCTGCACATCAATGTCTTGGAGATGAGAGCAGTGTTACTAGCGTTGCAAGCACTTAAGAGCTCTCTCCCTCTGGGAACGATTGCAATTCACTCGGACAGCATGTCTGTTGTGTGGTACCTGAACAAGCAAGGGGGAACCAGATCTTATCCCCTGTGCAGAGAGGCTATGTGAGTGTGCCAATGGGCAGTGTCTTCCCAATGGTTCCTAGTGGCAATGCACATTCCGGGGAAGGCCAATGTGATGGCAGACAGGCTGAGCAGAGCTATTCTGATGCCTTATGAGTGGTCCCTGAACCGCCGTGTTGCGGAACAGATTTTCAGCAGGTGGGGTCAGCCTTGCTGCAATCTTTTTGCCAATCCCCTCAATGCCAAGTGCAGCAACTACTTCACACTGATCCCCCCACAGGGGGAGTCACCCAGGGACGTACTAGTCCACGATTGGCCCCCCCGTTCTGCTCTATGCTTTCCCTCAGTTTCCTCCGTTAACAAGAGTGATTCAGAAATCCATATCCTTGGGAAGCAAGATGATTCTAATTGCCCCACACTGGCCTCGCCAAGTCTGGTTCTCCTTTCTTCATCAGTACGCAGTGGACAGTCCTTGGATTCTGGACCCAGCGCCAGACCTACTGACACATGGCGGGACAGTCCCATCCCTCCCTGCGGACCCTCAGGCTGACAGCCTGGCTACTCCACTTCCATCCTTAGTCAGACTTCGTTTTTCACCTGAGGTAGTACACATTTTATCCTCTTCTCATAAATCTTCCACCAGGAAAATTTATTCCAGCAAGTGAAAAAGATTTTCTATTTGGGCTCATGCCCAGGGACTGGACCCTTACACAGCCCCTATTCCTGCTGTTTTGGATTTTTTATCCATGCTGTTTCAGCAGGGTTCTGCTCCTGCAATCATCAAGGTCCAGTTGGCCGCTATTTCTAATTTTCATACCTCTTACAAACCTTCTCTTATGGCTCATAAACTCTGTAAGGCCTTTTTGAGGGGCACCTTGTTACTACGGCCTCCTGTGTCAGAACCCATCATGCCACTGGATTTAAACTTTGTCTTGCAAGCCCTGACTTCCACACATTTCAAGCCAGTTGCTACCTTTGAATTAAAATTTCTGTCTTGGAAGACTGCCTTCTTAATAGCCATCACATCAGCCAGACGGGTATCAGAGATTCAAGCTCTGTCCATCAAAGCCCCGTATTTAATCTTTCATAAGGACATGGTTTCCTTGAGACCTAATCCGTCCTTTCTTCCTAAAGTTACATCTACTGTTAATCTCAGTCTATTGAGCTGCCAGTTTTCTTCCCTCAATTTTCCAACAAGGCAGAGTTTAGATTTCATCAGTTGGACGTGCACAGGCAGCTACGATTCTACTTGTACAGGACAAAACTCTGGAAATCTGAACAACTGTTTGTGTCCTTTTCAGAAAATAGAACAGGTTCCCCGATTTCTAAGATTACAATTTCCAGATGGATTTCTGATTGCATTTCCTATATCTATGCGTCAGCAGGCAGAAATTTACTGTTCCCCGTCAAGGCTCACTCTACCAGGGCTGTTTCCACTTCAGTAGCTTACCATTCAGGCTATCTTGGGATGATATTTGTGCTGCGGCCACGTGGGCTTCTCCTCGCACCTTTATTGCTCATTACAAATTAGATGTGGCTTCTAGGGGCTGGCCTTCCTTTGGTTCCACAGTTCTCAGGAGTATTTTCTTTTGAGCCTCCCAGGATAGAGGTGCTGGGGACGCTGTCCCGTGAGTAAGAATGTAGGCGAGATTGGACCACATAACATCTAGAAGTTATGTACTCACCTTAACGTTCGATGTATGTGGTCCATCTTGCCTCACATTCTTACGTATCCTCCCACCTTCCCCCCTCCTGGAGGATTTGGAGGCAACATTGGTCTCGAGTACCCTTCAATGTTGGTTGTTTTTCTTTACTACCCTGGATAGTGTTCTACCTTCCTGGACTGTGGTTGTGCATAGGGTGTGACTGTGGATTGCTGCAAACTAGATCTGGGGCTATGGAGCAGTGCAACATGGGATACCAGGTTAGCCCAGCCAATTAGAGACTTCGTGCTAGAAAAATTAAGTTGGCCGAGTCGGAGCCGAACCCTTGAGTAAGAATGTGAGGCGAGATGGACCACATACATCGAACGTTATGGTGAGTACGTAACTTCTAGTTTTGGTATTTGCCTGTTATTTCCAAGTTAACAAAAAGCCAGTGTAGGTTCTTGAATGTGACTAATTTCCAGTGGAAGCCTGGCAGTGAAGTCCTGCACCTGCTT
The DNA here is from genome assembly GCF_019279795.1 of Protopterus annectens. Classification (NCBI taxonomy): domain Eukaryota; kingdom Metazoa; phylum Chordata; order Ceratodontiformes; family Protopteridae; genus Protopterus; species Protopterus annectens. The sequence goes on along the minus strand of NC_056737.1, from coordinate 474,367,105 downwards.
GTAAATGTTGGTCAAAGTCCCCCCTGTAAAGAACACTGCTGTAAAAGCACGTGGACACTGTATTATAAACTACTGTGGTATGGTGTGCTTGCTAAACAGAAAAGTAGCTTGGGAGGGCAGAAGGGGCAGCTGCCCCATGTGCAAGGTGTTGGGAGTTTAGTTGGCCTATCCCTCCCTTTCGGTTTAATGCTCCTTAAGTAAATAAGAGGGCAGGAGCAGATATATGGGGGGCTTTAGGACTTAGTGCATCTCCTTCGGAGGAAAGAAGCACGAGATTGGAGACTGTATGTATGTTTTTTGCCCTTCAACCTAGCATTGAGGGGCACTGGATCAGGGAGCAGCACCGGGAGCCTAATGACCCAGCTAGAGCTCTGTTGCCGAAATAAGTTGGGGTTAGGCAGTGGTTCCCAAAATGGAACTCTATATCTATATATATATATATATATATATATATATATATATATATATATATATATATATATATTAATGGCCATTTACTCTTTAAGTAATCTACGTGTCAGAAATCAAACTTGTATCTCTCGTAGATATAAATTCCAGATTGATGTTTTTGTAAATTGAGGCAGATGAAAGCCTGTTTACATGGAGGGCCTTCAGTAAGCACTCGTGTCCCTGTTGCCTTCATCCGGTTAGAAAATAGTGTGAAGCAACTGTCCCTCATCCAAACAGTGGTGTCAAAGCAGTTGTCCATAGAATCAGGAGGCCAACATGTGCTCTGGGGGAAAAAGGTACAGTTGCATAATGTTTGATGCTTCATGATGTCCTTGCATTCACTGCTGCAGTACTCATTACAAATGGGATTTCCTGCAGTGAAGCCCACTGTGCGGCCAGTTTACCAAAGTCTACCATTGCTTTAAGGTATGATGAACATCACCTACACACACCTTGTGTAGTGTAGAGCATAAAGGTGACTTCGTGTTTCACTGTTGCAGTCCTCACATAAGAGTTATCCGGCTCCCGGTAGCCCTCAGTCGACCCGAATACCAGAGTCCTTGGTATATGATGTCGGCTGCCACCAGTTGTAAAACTTATGTCGGGTATAAAGGGGAGGCAGCTGACACCATTTCCCCTGTCTTTCTTGCCGTGGAGCCCGAAGCAGATGCAATTCGCACTAGTGCCGATCGGCCGTTTACCTTCGTTTTGCTTTCAGACTACCAAGTTGAAGACTCCTTCAGATAAGTACCCCGTTGGGGATCCTCTTTTCTTTCTTTAATGAATGTCCGATAAATTTAATAACTGCCTTGCCTGTGGAAAACAGATTCTGCACCGTGATTTCCATTTTTGTTGCATAACCTGTTTGGGCCTTGAGTACGACATCCCTAACTGTGATCTTTGTGCTTCCTTTAACCCCGCTTACCCATACGCCTTAAAGCTAAGATTTTGTATAAGCATTTTGGAGTCTGGCCTAAGTTCATCGGTATGGCGTCTTCTGGTCTCCCGACTTTGGATATTCCTAGAAAATGCAAAGACAAGGACTGTGACAGGCCTAGGGTTAAATCTACTGACGCACCGGTGAAATTGGTCGTCAGCACAGTGTAGTCAGTGAGGTGCTTTTGCACCCCCTGCAGTCTGCAGATTTTCAGCCGCAAGCCTCTGCCGAGACATTTATGGAGTCCTCCATGCCGCAGGCTGCTATTTTGTCTTCAGACCCCCCACCTGTCGCCGCCTCAGATGGGTCCGGAGCTGCTTTACAGGCACCGGCTTCTGACGCCTCTTTGACATGAGACCAGAACCAGACAAGACTACCTTAACTCAGACTTCTGCAGTTGCTAGGCCTCCCGAGTCCCTCCGGATTGCTAGTAAACCTTCCAGCCGCAAACCTACTCACAAGCGGGCATCTGCTTCCTCTCCTGTACCTCAGTCCCAGTTGGTAAAGATGGCTGGTGATCTTCTTTCCCTGATTAGGGGTTCTCATCCCCCCCCCCTTCAAAGAGGGCTAGGGAATTATCTCCTGATGTTGTGTCTGTCTCAGATTGACATTTCCAGTATGTCTGCTGGTGAAGAAAATTCTCAACTTTTTTCTGGCTTTGAGGATTCTGATGAGGAGGACTCTATCCCTTCTGCCTCCCCTCCAGAAGATTTTTCCTTTGGGGATACTTTGAATACTCTTAGGGAGCATTTTAAATGGGAATGTCAGGATTTTCCACAGTCTAAGAAAAGAATCGGGGAATTTTTAGATTATCCGCAGCATAAGCCTCTGGCTATACCTCCAGTTTTGGAAGTTGTGGATGATGATTTCATGGAATATTCTTTAACTCCTAATTCTGTTCCTCCTGCCCCCAGAAAACCGGATAGATATTACAGGGTTCCTGAATCTCATAAATTCCTTTTTAGAAACCCTGCTGCTGATCCAGAAATAATTTTCTCAAGGCCCCAAGGGTGTTAAGGCTACTATTGCTAGAAACCCTGTGCCGTCTGATAAGAAGTCTACACTTCTGCAACTCTTGCCATTAGATCCGTGAATTGTCTTTTTCATATGCTTAAGTATCAGCAGCATACGTTTGAGGCTAAACTTGGAGATATTCCTTCCATGACGGAAAACAAAGATTTACAAGTTTTACTGAATTCTGCCACTTTAGTTAATAAGCATTCACTTCATTGTGGTTTTGACACTTTGGAGGCTTCTTGCAGAGCAGCAGCCACAGGTTCCGTAATTAGAAGGCATGCTTGGCTCAGGGAGCAGCCTCTTTCTGAACCAGTTAAGCCTAAATTGCTGGATGTTCCTTTGCACAAGGACAATCTTTTTTTTGGTAATAAGGCTGAGGAGGTACTGAAAAAGTTGGATAAGGCAAAATCTATGCAAGCTGTAAAAGATTTCCTTCAGGTTCAACCTCCCCGGTTTAGTAGGCATTATCCGTCCAAGAATTGGTCTTTCCCTGATCCTGGCAAGCAGGGTCGCTCTAGGCCTAGGGGTTTCAGATCTTCCAGAGGGTAGGCTTCTGCCCCTCAAAGGGCTAAACAATGGCATTCTTCTGCTAAATTGGGGAGTTCTAAGCCAGCTTCCCAACGCAAGCATTCTCAATGACTCCGGCCGTCTTGCGCCTACCTCTGCAGACCTTGGGTTTCCTTTGGGGGGAAGGTCAGCCAGGTTCCTAGAGGTATGGTCTACCATCACAGATGACAAATAGGTGCTCAGTATAGTAAACCAAGGTTACAAGTTTTACTTTCACACCTTCCCTGTTTTACAAGGGTACCCAGACAAACCCAAAACTATCAAGGGCAGAGGTAGAAACTCAAATTTCTTCTATACTGACTATGGGGGCCATAGAACCAGTTCCTCCAAATCAGGCAGGCCTAGGTTTTTATTCAAGGCTTTTTCTGGTACCCAAGAAAGGGGGCACCTGGCGCCCTATTCTGGATCTCTCCATTCTAAACACTTTTCTGGTGATTCCCAAATTCAAGATGCTCACTCTTCAACAATTACTACCAGTGCTGGACAAGGATTCATGGCTGGTAACTTTGGATCTCAAGGAGGCTTATCAGCACATCCGAATAAGGGAAAGTTGCAGGCGGTTCCTTTGCTTCAGGGCTGGAGAGCAACACTTTCAATTCTCTGCATCACCCTTTGGCTTATTTACTGCTCCTAGAGTTTTTATGAAGTCCCTGGCTCCAGCCATTGTTTTTTGCAGGCAGAGAAACATTCAAATTTATCCTTTCCTGGATGACTGTCTCATTCAAGCAAACTCGGCAGAACAACTAGGAAAGGATTTGGATTTCTTGAAGAACATTCTCACCTCTTTGGGTTACACTCAACGAAAAGAAGTCAAAGTTGGCTCCTTCAAGGGAGATTGTTTTCCTGCGAGCGAGTCTAGATACAGCCACCCAGATGGTATCCCTCCCTCCAACAGAAGCAAGACTATCTTTCCGCTTACTTCATGAACTTGGCAAGCATGACCCAGCTCTCTGCAAGGCAATTCCTGAAAGCACTGGGTTCATGGCTTCATGTATTTTGATGATCCCATATGCAAGGCTACATATGAGAGAACTTCAGTGGTACCTCAGGAATCTTTGGTGTCGACACACACAGGACTTAGACTTGATTCTTCCCCTGATTCCCCGTCTACAAATGGAGTTCCTCTGGTGGGCGACAGCCAGTTCTCAGAACAAGGGTCTCTTTTCCGCCCACTGCCTGCCAGCCAGACTCTCACCACAGACGCCTCATATGAGGCATGGGGGGCTCATCTGGAGGGCAGGGGCATACATGGGACTTGGAGCACCCAGCATATTCATCTGCACATAAACTTAAAAGAATTGATGGCAGTGCAGCAGGCCTTGCTGGCTTTTAAGGACCTACTATACCCTGGGGCTCTGCTAATCAGGACAGACGATACCACAGTCATGTGGTACATCAACAAGCAAGGGGGAACTTGCTCTTACCTTTGTGCAGACAAAGCATGAGACTATGGTCCATAGCAGCATCCATGGGCTTACATGTAATAGCCCACTATCTTCCAGGGAGGCTGAACTCCTTGGCGGATCATTTAAGCAGACCTGTTCTGGATCCTCATGAGTGGGAACTGAACAGGGACATTTTCTATCACATCGCTCATCATTGGAGCACCCCACAAATGGATCTTTTCTCCTCTCACACCAATCATCTCCTTCCAACCTTCTGCACTAGGGAGTTCCACAACAAAGCTTGGAGGGTGGATGTGTTGTCCTTCCCATGGACACATCTCTGTTTATGCATTCCCTCCTCTGCCTCTTCTTCCCAGAGGGCTGCTAAAGATAAGGGATGAAAAAACAAATGCTATTCTGATGGCTCCAGATTGGCCCATGCAGCATTGGTATCCCCTCCTTCGCAGCCTTTCCCAGGCTCATCCTTGGCATCTTCCCCTGGTACCAGATCTGTTGGTTCAGGGAGGGGGAATGTTTCTTCATCCTCATCTTCAAACTCTACATTTAACTGCCTGGCTAATACCTTAAATCTTTCCCAACAGGTGATTGACGTTCTTCATGAGGCCAGGAGGCCTAGCACAAGAAAATCCTATGCAGATAAATGGAAGAGATTTTGCTCTTGGATGTTAGCTAAAGGAGAAAACTCTTCTCTTCCTTCCCTTTCACTCATTCTTGACTACCTAGCAAGATTGCTTATCGGTGGACCTTCTTTTTCTTCAATCAAAATTTATGCTTCACCAATTTCGGCTCATTGTTCTTTTGAGCAACCCATTTTTTCTCACCCCTTGATGAAACAGTTCCTGAGGGGAGCTAGTAATGTTGGACCTCCCAGAAGAGAGCTTACTCCTGCTTGGGATCTTAATTTTGTCCTGGAAAACTTACTCTGCCTCCCTTTGAACCAGCTGCCTCTGCAGATTTGAAGTTTCTATCCTGGAAGACTGCTTTCCTTTTGGCAATTTCTTCAGCTGGAAGGGTATCTGAGCTGCAAGCCTTAATGGCAGTAGAACCTTTCATTATTTCTCACTCAGATCGGGTTTCTGTGAGAACCAATCCCCCCTCTATGCCGAAGGTAGTTCCATTGTAACCCTTAAAAAGTCTGTTCACCTGCCTACATTTTTCAACAATCCCCAAAATAAAGGGGGAAGGATTCTGCACTCTCTTGATGTGCATAGACAGCTGAGATTTTACTTGGGACTAAAGCCTTTTGGAAAATCTGAACAGTTATTGGTTAGTTTTGCTCCTGGGGCTCAGGGTAAAGCTATTTCAAAACCGACCATCTCCAAATGGATTGCTCATTGTATTCACTTTTACCTGCAGCATGGGAAGGTTCCCCCTCAGGGTATTAGGACCCATTCTACTAGTGCAGCCTCTACCGCCTTGGAGAGGTGTGCCTACTAAGGACATTCTAGAAGCAGCTACTTTGTCTTCTGTCCATACTTTCACAAAGCATTACAATCTACCTTTGTTTTGTAAATCCAGGGCTGGTTTTGCCTCTGCAGTTTTGCAGGGCTTCCTTACCAACCCTTAATCTGTGATCCTTCCTCCCACCTTTGTCTTCTTACTGTGCTTTGGGAATCAACCCATATGTGAGGACTGCAACAGTGAAACACTAAGAATGTAGTACAGTTGTGTACACTTACCATAAATGTAGATGTTAGAGTGTATTCACTGTTGCAGTCCTGGTTTCCCACGCTCCATTCCCCTTTTTTCCTAAGGCACAGACTATGGATTTTTATTTTTTGAATGGCGTGTCCAGGGTGCTACCATTCCTGGATTAGCCTTCTTTTGGGGGCTCCTGACAGTTAAGGCAAGAAAATCCTGAGGAAATGGCGTCTGCTTCCTCCTTTTATACCTGACGTACTGACATCAGTTTTACAACTGGCGGCAGCCAACGTCATATACCAAGAACTCTGGTATTCGGGCCGACTGAGGGCTACCAGGAGCTGGATAACCCATATGTGAGGACTGCAACGGCGAATACACCCTAACATCTACATTTATGGTAAGTGTACACAACTGTCCTTTCAGGTGTACCATTCTCAGAACTTATTTGCCGTTAGTCCAAATGCTGTTTTTTTACCGTTGATCTGTTACCTCCATCCTTTTTTTTTTTGCCATTTTTCTGTTTATTGGCATTCTGGTGATTACTCGTGTTTGCTGAAGTCCTCACCATTGCAGTAAGTACCCAGTTGGGTTTTTTATTTTTCTGTTTGTTTTGTGCTATTTGGGGAGTTCATGTCATCCAGGTTGTGTAAATGCCAGTGTGGGAGACTGACTCCCCCATAAAGAACACCACAGTAAGTGTCTTTTTTGCCTAGGAGCTGCTTACGACCATACGTCTTGTTCAATTTGTCAGACATTTGTCCCTTAAACTCTTCATAGTAGGCTTTTTTCCCTTTCATTGTATCTTGAGAGCCAATGTTCTAAGCTTCTTGCTGAAGATACTATGGATGGAACTTCATGCCCCGAAGGTCAGCAGTCAGGGAAGAAGGTGCAAAAGGTAAGACCAGAATCTTCTGCTGTCCAAACTTTACTGGGAGTTTCTCCCGAGGTTATTACAAACACGGAGACTCGCGTGGTTGTATTGTAAGATTCCTTTACAAGCATCTGGGTTGGAAGCCAGAGAGGATCTGGCGGGCAGCATGTCCAACGAGGCTTTGCAGGCATCCATTTCAGACATTCAGGGGAACCACAGTTTGTTTCCGAGGTGGTCTAGGGGGGTTCTGATGTTTCTTTTTAGGGAAGAAGTTCCTACTTACAGTTGTGGAATGCCATCCTGGATCAGGGCCGTCTTAAGTTTCTAGGACAGACATCCCCTTGAAAAATAAAAAAAATAATCATGTTTCTTCTGTTTTCCACAAAGTGAGTGGCAGGCCTTTACCAAGGGATTATTTAACGCTTTACTGTTACTGCCTCCTCAAGGGGTTTTGGTTCCTGCTCATCTTTGGTCCTATTCTTCCTCTCATAGGCCCAGAGAATTAAATTCTTCTGAGGAAGAGTTGGATTCTGATGAGGACTCCCTTGCTTATTCTACCCGCATTCTTTCTCCTTTAGACTATGTGTTTGCGGAGGAGGAGACTTGTACTGTAGATAATCCTTCTGAGGAAATTTCCTTTGGAGACAGAATGATGGAATTTTTAAAGTGGGATTGTGCCCAGGCTTTGGATATCCGTAAGAGGTACTGTGAGTTACTGCGGATGGAATCTTCTAAACTGCGGCCATTCCTCCTGTCTTGGCTGCTTTATTGGATGTTTTTTCCAATGCCTCAAAAGCACCAGATTCTCTGCCCCCTGCTCCCTAGAAGTCTGATAGGTTTTATAGGGTGCCTGAGGATTGTTCCTTTTTGTTTTAAATATCCTGCTGCTGACCCCTTTGTGGTGTCTGTAGTCTCTGGTAAGCCATCTCAATAGCTTCCTTTGTCCAAGTTACTGCCTTCTGACAAGGACAGTAGAACTATGGATAGACAGGGTAAGAAGGTTTACACTTCGGCTATCCTAGCTTTTAGGGCTATTATCAGACCCATATCTCCAGGTATGTGTTGGCTTTTGTTTCTCAGGCTTGTCAGCTTGTTTTCTGATCCTCAGACTCAGAGTAAATCTGCTCTTTCCTTGCTAGGGACTTCCTTTCAAGTAGTTTGCCATTCTATCAAATGTATATGATTCAGCAGATGCCTCTTCTAGGGCTGCTGCTTTTGGTTCTTTTCTGAGCAGGTATTCTTGGCTTAGCCTTAAACCTTTTACCCGATGATATTAAGGCCAAGTTGATGAATGCTCCTCTGGAAAATATTTTTTTTTGTTTGGGGAAGCGACTGTTGGTTTATTTAAGTCTCTTCAGGACAAGGGGGAGACTTTACATGAGCTTAAGCACGCCTGTCTTTGTTTCTCCCTTTTGGCCCCCAAAAATAAATTTCAGTGGGTTAA